>NW_025745232.1:589629-619629 GCF_021184085.1 Oncorhynchus gorbuscha | reverse complement strand
ATCAACTACAGACACCATGAACACACACACACTATCAACTACAGAGACACCATGAATACACACACACTATCAACTACAGAGACACCATGAATACACACACACTATCAACTACAGACACCATGAATACACACTATCAACTACAGACACCATGAATACACACACACTATCAACTACAGACACCATGAACACACACACACACACTATCAACTACAGAGACACCATGAATACACACACACTATCAACTACAGACACCATGAATACACACACACTATCAACTACAGACACCATGAACACACACACACTATCAACTACAGAGACACCATGAATACACACACACTATCAACTACAGACACCATGAATACACACACACACACACTATCAACAACAGACACCATGAATACACACACTATCAACTACAGACACCATGAATACACACACTATCAACTACAGAGACACCATGAATACACACACTATCAACTACAGACACCATGAATACACACACTATCAACTACAGACACCATGAACACACACACACTATCAACTACAGAGACACCATGAATACACACACACTATCAACTACAGAGACACCATGAATACACACACACTATCAACTACAGAGACACCATGAATACACACACACTATCAACTACAGACACCATGAATACACACACACACACTATCAACTACAGACACCATGAATACACACACACTATCAACTACAGAGACACCATGAATACACACACTATCAACTACAGAGACACCATGAATACACACACTATCAACTACAGAGACACCATGAATACACACACTATCAACTACAGAGACACCATGAATACATACACTATCAACTACAGAGACACCATGAATACATACACACACACTATCAACTACAGAGACACCATGAATACACACACTATCAACTACAGAGACACCATGAATACATACACACACACTATCAACTACAGAGACACCATGAATACACACACACACACTATCAACTACAGAGACACCATGAATACACACACACACACACTATCAACTACAGAGACACCATGAATACACACACACTATCAACTACAGAGACACCATGAATACATACACACACACTATCAACTACAGAGACACCATGAATACATACACACACACTATCAACTACAGAGACACCATGAATACATACACACACACTATCAACTACAGAGACACCATGAATACATACACACACACTATCAACTACAGAGACACCATGAATACACACACACACACTATCAACTACAGACTCCATGAATACACACACACACACTATCAACTACAGACACCATGAATACACACACACTATCAACTACAGACACCATGAACACACACACTATCAACTACAGAGACACCATGAATACACACACTATCAACTACAGACACCATGAACACACACACACTATCAACTACAGAGACACCATGAATACACACACACTATCAACTACAGAGACACCATGAATACACACACACTATCAACTACAGACACCATGAATACACACTATCAACCACAGACACCATGAATACACACACACTATCAACTACAGACACCATGAACACACACACACACACTATCAACTACAGAGACACCATGAATACACACACACTATCAACTACAGACACCATGAATACACACACACTATCAACTACAGACACCATGAACACACACACACTATCAACTACAGAGACACCATGAATACACACACTATCAACTACAGAGACACCATGAATACACACACACTATCAACTACAGACACCATGAATACACACACACACACTATCAACAACAGACACCATGAATACACACACTATCAACTACAGACACCATGAATACACACACTATCAACTACAGAGACACCATGAATACACACACTATCAACTACAGACACCATGAATACACACACTATCAACTACAGAGACACCATGAATACACACACACTATCAACTACAGAGACACCATGAACACACACACACTATCAACTACAGACACCATGAATACACACACTATCAACTACAGACACCATGAACACACACACACTATCAACTACAGAGACACCATGAATACACACACACTATCAACTACAGAGACACCATGAATACACACACACTATCAACTACAGAGACACCATGAACACACACACTATCAACTACAGACACCATGAATACACACACTATCAACTACAGACACCATGAAGACACACACACTATCAACTACAGAGACACCATGAATACACACACTATCAACTACAGACACCATGAATACACACACACTATCAACTACAGAGACACCATGAATACACACACTATCAACTACAGACACCATGAACACACACACACTATCAACTACAGAGACACCATGAACACACACACTCAACTACAGAGACACCATGAATACACACACTATCAACTACAGACACCATGAACACACACACTCAACTACAGAGACACCATGAATACACACACTATCAACTACAGAGACACCATGAACACACACTCAACTACAGAGACACCATGAACACACACACACACTATCAACTACAGAGACACCATGAATACACACTATCAACTACAGAGACAACATGAATACACACACACTATCAACTACAGACACCATGAACACACACACTATCAACTACAGAGACACCATGAATACACACACACTATACACTACAGAGACACCATGAATACATACACACTATCAACTACAGAGACACCATGAATACACACACTATCAACTACAGACACCATGAATACACACACTATCAACTACAGACACCATGAATACACACACACTATCAACTACAGAGACACCATGAATACACACACACTATCAACTACAGAGACACCATGAACACACACACACACTATCAACTACAGAGACACCGTGAATACACACACACACACACTATCAACTACAGAGACACCATGAACACACACACACACTATCAACTACAGAGACACCATGAACACACACACACTATCAACTACAGAGACACCATGAACACACACACACTATCAACTACAGACACCATGAATACACACACACTATCAACTACAGACACCATGAATACACACACTATCAACTACAGAGACACCATGAATACACACACTATCAACTACAGAGACACCATGAATACACACACTATCAACTACAGACACCATGAATACACACACTATCAACTACAGAGACACCATGAATACATACACTATCAACTACAGACACCATGAATACACACACACTATCAACTACAGAGACACCATGAATACACACACTATCAACTACAGAGACACCATGAATACACACACACACTATCAACTACAGAGACACCATGAATACACACACACACTATCAACTACAGAGACACCATGAATACACACACACACTATCAACTACAGAGACACCATGAATACACACACACTATCAACTACAGAGACACCATGAATACACACACACTATCAACTACAGACACCATGTACACACACACTATCAACTACAGAGACACCATGAATACACACACTATCAACTACAGACACCATGAATACACACACTATCAACTACAGACACCATGAACACACACACTATCAACTACAGAGACACCATGAACACACACACACTATCAACTACAGAGACACCATGAATACACACACACTATCAACTACAGACACCATGAACACACACACTATCAACTACAGAGACACCATGAATACACACACTATCAACTACAGACACCATGAATACACACACTATCAACTACAGACACCATGAATACACACAGACTATCAACTACAGAGACACCATGAATACACACACACTATCAACTACAGAGACACCATGAACACACACACACACTATCAACTACAGAGACACCGTGAATACACACACACACACACTATCAACTACAGAGACACCATGAACACACACACACACTATCAACTACAGAGACACCATGAACACACACACACTATCAACTACAGAGACACCATGAACACACACACACTATCAACTACAGACACCATGAATACACACACACTATCAACTACAGACACCATGAATACACACACACTATCAACTACAGACACCATGAATACACACACTATCAACTACAGAGACACCATGAATACACACACTATCAACTACAGAGACACCATGAATACACACACTATCAACTACAGACACCATGAATACACACACTATCAACTACAGAGACACCATGAATACATACACTATCAACTACAGACACCATGAATACACACACACTATCAACTACAGAGACACCATGAATACACACACTATCAACTACAGACACCATGAATACACACACTATCAACTACAGAGACACCATGAATACACACACACTATCAACTACAGACACCATGTACACACACACTATCAACTACAGAGACACCATGAATACACACACTATCAACTACAGAGACACCATGAACACACACACTATCAACTACAGAGACACCATGAATACACACACACTATCAACTACAGACACCATGAATACACACACACTATCAACTACAGAGACACCATGAATACACACACTATCAACTACAGACACCATGTACACACACACTATCAACTACAGAGACACCATGAATACACACACACTATCAACTACAGAGACACCATGAATACACACACACTATCAACTACAGAGACACCATGAATACATACACACACACTATCAACTACAGAGACACCATGAATACATACACACACACTATCAACTACAGAGACACCATGAATACATACACACACACTATCAACTACAGAGACACCATGAATACATACACACACACTATCAACTACAGAGACACCATGAATACATACACACACACTATCAACTACAGACACCATGAATACACACACACACACTATCAACTACAGACACCATGAATACACACACACTATCAACTACAGACACCATGAACACACACACTATCAACTACAGAGACACCATGAATACACACACTATCAACTACAGACACCATGAACACACACACACTATCAACTACAGAGACACCATGAATACACACACACTATCAACTACAGAGACACCATGAATACACACACACTATCAACTACAGACACCATGAATACACACTCAACTACAGACACCATGAACACACACACACACACTATCAACTACAGAGACACCATGAATACACACACACACACTATCAACTACAGAGACACCATGAATACACACACACTATCAACTACAGACACCATGAACACACACACACTATCAACTACAGACACCATGAACACACACACACTATCAACTACAGAGACACCATGAATACACACACACTATCAACTACAGACACCATGAATACACACACACACACACTATCAACAACAGACACCATGAATACACACACTATCAACTACAGACACCATGAATACACACACTATCAACTACAGAGACACCATGAATACACACACTATCAACTACAGACACCATGAATACACACACTATCAACTACAGACACCATGAACACACACACACTATCAACTACAGAGACACCATGAATACACACACACTATCAACTACAGAGACACCATGAATACACACACACTATCAACTACAGAGACACCATGAATACACACACACTATCAACTACAGACACCATGAATACACACACACACACTATCAACTACAGACACCATGAATACACACACACTATCAACTACAGAGACACCATGAATACACACACTATCAACTACAGAGACACCATGAATACACACACTATCAACTACAGAGACACCATGAATACACACACTATCAACTACAGAGACACCATGAATACATACACTATCAACTACAGAGACACCATGAATACATACACACACACTATCAACTACAGAGACACCATGAATACACACACTATCAACTACAGAGACACCATGAATACATACACACACACTATCAACTACAGAGACACCATGAATACACACACACACTATCAACTACAGAGACACCATGAATACACACACACACACACTATCAACTACAGAGACACCATGAATACACACACACTATCAACTACAGAGACACCATGAATACATACACACACACTATCAACTACAGAGACACCATGAATACATACACACACACTATCAACTACAGAGACACCATGAATACATACACACACACTATCAACTACAGAGACACCATGAATACATACACACACACTATCAACTACAGAGACACCATGAATACACACACACACACTATCAACTACAGACTCCATGAATACACACACACACACTATCAACTACAGACACCATGAATACACACACACTATCAACTACAGACACCATGAACACACACACTATCAACTACAGAGACACCATGAATACACACACTATCAACTACAGACACCATGAACACACACACACTATCAACTACAGAGACACCATGAATACACACACACTATCAACTACAGAGACACCATGAATACACACACACTATCAACTACAGACACCATGAATACACACTATCAACCACAGACACCATGAATACACACACACTATCAACTACAGACACCATGAACACACACACACACACTATCAACTACAGAGACACCATGAATACACACACACTATCAACTACAGACACCATGAATACACACACACTATCAACTACAGACACCATGAACACACACACACTATCAACTACAGAGACACCATGAATACACACACTATCAACTACAGAGACACCATGAATACACACACACTATCAACTACAGACACCATGAATACACACACACACACTATCAACAACAGACACCATGAATACACACACTATCAACTACAGACACCATGAATACACACACTATCAACTACAGAGACACCATGAATACACACACTATCAACTACAGACACCATGAATACACACACTATCAACTACAGAGACACCATGAATACACACACACTATCAACTACAGAGACACCATGAATACACACACTATCAACTACAGAGACACCATGAATACACACACTATCAACTACAGAGACACCATGAATACATACACTATCAACTACAGAGACACCATGAATACATACACACACACTATCAACTACAGAGACACCATGAATACACACACTATCAACTACAGAGACACCATGAATACATACACACACACTATCAACTACAGAGACACCATGAATACACACACACACTATCAACTACAGAGACACCATGAATACACACACACACACACTATCAACTACAGAGACACCATGAATACACACACACTATCAACTACAGAGACACCATGAATACATACACACACACTATCAACTACAGAGACACCATGAATACATACACACACACTATCAACTACAGAGACACCATGAATACATACACACACACTATCAACTACAGAGACACCATGAATACATACACACACACTATCAACTACAGAGACACCATGAATACACACACACACACTATCAACTACAGACTCCATGAATACACACACACACACTATCAACTACAGACACCATGAATACACACACACTATCAACTACAGACACCATGAACACACACACTATCAACTACAGAGACACCATGAATACACACACTATCAACTACAGACACCATGAACACACACACACTATCAACTACAGAGACACCATGAATACACACACACTATCAACTACAGAGACACCATGAATACACACACACTATCAACTACAGACACCATGAATACACACTATCAACCACAGACACCATGAATACACACACACTATCAACTACAGACACCATGAACACACACACACACACTATCAACTACAGAGACACCATGAATACACACACACTATCAACTACAGACACCATGAATACACACACACTATCAACTACAGACACCATGAACACACACACACTATCAACTACAGAGACACCATGAATACACACACTATCAACTACAGAGACACCATGAATACACACACACTATCAACTACAGACACCATGAATACACACACACACACTATCAACAACAGACACCATGAATACATACACACACACTATCAACTACAGAGACACCATGAATACATACACACACACTATCAACTACAGAGACACCATGAATACATACACACACACTATCAACTACAGAGACACCATGAATACATACACACACACTATCAACTACAGAGACACCATGAATACACACACACACACTATCAACTACAGACACCATGAATACACACACTATCAACTACAGAGACACCATGAATACACACACTATCAACTACAGACACCATGAATACACACACTATCAACTACAGAGACACCATGAATACACACACACTATCAACTACAGAGACACCATGAACACACACACACTATCAACTACAGACACCATGAATACACACACTATCAACTACAGACACCATGAACACACACACACTATCAACTACAGAGACACCATGAATACACACACACTATCAACTACAGAGACACCATGAATACACACACACTATCAACTACAGAGACACCATGAACACACACACTATCAACTACAGACACCATGAATACACACACTATCAACTACAGACACCATGAAGACACACACACTATCAACTACAGAGACACCATGAATACACACACTATCAACTACAGACACCATGAATACACACACACTATCAACTACAGAGACACCATGAATACACACACTATCAACTACAGACACCATGAACACACACACACTATCAACTACAGAGACACCATGAACACACACACTCAACTACAGAGACACCATGAATACACACACTATCAACTACAGACACCATGAACACACACACTCAACTACAGAGACACCATGAATACACACACTATCAACTACAGAGACACCATGAACACACACTCAACTACAGAGACACCATGAACACACACACACACTATCAACTACAGAGACACCATGAATACACACTATCAACTACAGAGACAACATGAATACACACACACTATCAACTACAGACACCATGAACACACACACTATCAACTACAGAGACACCATGAATACACACACACTATACACTACAGAGACACCATGAATACATACACACTATCAACTACAGAGACACCATGAATACACACACTATCAACTACAGACACCATGAATACACACACTATCAACTACAGACACCATGAATACACACACACTATCAACTACAGAGACACCATGAATACACACACACTATCAACTACAGAGACACCATGAACACACACACACACTATCAACTACAGAGACACCGTGAATACACACACACACTATCAACTACAGAGACACCATGAACACACACACACACTATCAACTACAGAGACACCATGAACACACACACACTATCAACTACAGAGACACCATGAACACACACACTATCAACTACAGACACCATGAATACACACACACTATCAACTACAGACACCATGAATACACACACTATCAACTACAGAGACACCATGAATACACACACTATCAACTACAGAGACACCATGAATACACACACTATCAACTACAGACACCATGAATACACACACTATCAACTACAGAGACACCATGAATACATACACTATCAACTACAGACACCATGAATACACACACACTATCAACTACAGAGACACCATGAATACACACACTATCAACTACAGAGACACCATGAATACACACACACACTATCAACTACAGAGACACCATGAATACACACACACACTATCAACTACAGAGACACCATGAATACACACACACACTATCAACTACAGAGACACCATGAATACACACACACTATCAACTACAGAGACACCATGAATACACACACACTATCAACTACAGACACCATGTACACACACACTATCAACTACAGAGACACCATGAATACACACACTATCAACTACAGACACCATGAATACACACACTATCAACTACAGACACCATGAACACACACACTATCAACTACAGAGACACCATGAACACACACACACTATCAACTACAGAGACACCATGAATACACACACACTATCAACTACAGACACCATGAACACACACACTATCAACTACAGAGACACCATGAATACACACACTATCAACTACAGACACCATGAATACACACACTATCAACTACAGACACCATGAATACACACAGACTATCAACTACAGAGACACCATGAATACACACACACTATCAACTACAGAGACACCATGAACACACACACACACTATCAACTACAGAGACACCGTGAATACACACACACACACACTATCAACTACAGAGACACCATGAACACACACACACACTATCAACTACAGAGACACCATGAACACACACACACTATCAACTACAGAGACACCATGAACACACACACACTATCAACTACAGACACCATGAATACACACACACTATCAACTACAGACACCATGAATACACACACACTATCAACTACAGACACCATGAATACACACACTATCAACTACAGAGACACCATGAATACACACACTATCAACTACAGAGACACCATGAATACACACACTATCAACTACAGACACCATGAATACACACACTATCAACTACAGAGACACCATGAATACATACACTATCAACTACAGACACCATGAATACACACACACTATCAACTACAGAGACACCATGAATACACACACTATCAACTACAGACACCATGAATACACACACTATCAACTACAGACACCATGAATACACACACTATCAACTACAGACACCATGAATACACACACACACTATCAACTACAGAGACACCATGAATACACACACACACTATCAACTACAGAGACACCATGAATACACACACACTATCAACTACAGAGACACCATGAATACACACACACTATCAACTACAGACACCATGTACACACACACTATCAACTACAGAGACACCATGAATACACACACTATCAACTACAGAGACACCATGAACACACACACTATCAACTACAGAGACACCATGAATACACACACACTATCAACTACAGACACCATGAATACACACACACTATCAACTACAGAGACACCATGAATACACACACTATCAACTACAGACACCATGTACACACACACTATCAACTACAGAGACACCATGAATACACACACACTATCAACTACAGACACCATGTACACACACACTATCAACTACAGAGACACCATGAATACACACACTATCAACTACAGACACCATGAATACACACACTATCAACTACAGACACCATGAACACACACACTATCAACTACAGACACCATGAATACACACACACTATCAACTACAGAGACACCATGAATACACACACACTATCAACTACAGAGACACCATGAATACACACACACTATCAACTACAGAGACACCATGAATACACACACTATCAACTACAGAGACACCATGAATACCGTTCTCTCTCTCATACAGAGACACCATGAATACTGTTTTCTCTCTCTCTCATACAGAGAGACCATGAATACCCTGCTCTCTCTCTCATACAGAGACTCCATGAATTACCGCTCTCTCTCTCACACAGAGACACCATGAATACCGTTCTCTCTCTCTCATACAGAGACACCATGAATACCGTTCTCTCTCTCATACAGAGACACCATGAATACTGTTCTCCCTCTCATACAGAGACACCATGAATACCGTTCTGTCTCTCATACAGAGACTCCATGAATACCGTTCTCTCTCACACAGAGACACCATGAATACCGTTCTCTCTCACACAGAGACACCATGAATACCGTTCTGTCTCTCATACAGACACCATGAATACCGTTCTCCCTCTCATACAGAGACACCATGAATACCGTTCTCTCTCTCATACAGAGACGCCATCAATACCGTTCTCCCTCTCATACAGAGACACCATGAATACCGTTCTCTCTCTCGTACAGACCTCTTCTCGTTGCCGTAAGACTTCTGTGCCACTTTAGCGTGTAGTATGAGTAAGGTCTGGTCTCCCCTCTCCTTCAGGTAGTTTCTCATGGCCTCTCTATAGGGGGAAAAACAACGTTCAGACAAAATTTATTGAACACAATCAAACAAGAACGTTCTGTCGACAACTTCAGAGGCACCGGGGTACAGAACCACCGGGGTACAGAGCTACATAGATTCACCGGGTACAGAACCACACAGAGGCACCGGGATACAGAACCACACAGAGGCAGGTAGCCTAGTGGTTAGAGGAGGCAGGTAGCCTAGTGGTTAGAGGAGGCAGGTAGCCTAGTGGTTAGAGGAGGCAGGTAGCCTAGTGGTTAGAGGAGGCAGGTAGCCTAGTGGTTAGAGGAGGCAGGTAGCCTAGTGGTTAGAGGAGGCAGGTAGCCTGGTGGTTAGAGGAGGCAGGTAGCCTGGTGGTTAGAGGAGGCAGGTAGCCTGGTGGTTAGAGGAGGCAGGTAGCCTGGTGGTTAGAGGAGGCAGGTAGCCTGGTGGTTAGAGGAGGCAGGTAGCCTGGTGGTTAGAGGAGGCAGGTAGCCTAGTGGTTAGAGGAGGCAGGTAGCCTAGTGGTTAGAGGAGGCAGGTAGCCTTAGTGGTTAGAGGAGGCAGGTAGCCTTAGTGGTTAGAGGAGGCAGGTAGCCTTAGTGGTTAGAGGAGGCAGGTAGCCTTAGTGGTTAGAGGAGGCAGGTAGCCTTAGTGGTTAGAGGAGGCAGGTAGCCTTAGTGGTTAGAGGAGGCAGGTAGCCTAGTGGTTAGAGGAGGCAGGTAGCCTTAGTGGTTAGAGGAGGCAGGTAGCCTTAGTGGTTAGAGGAGGCAGGTAGCCTTAGTGGTTAGAGGAGGCAGGTAGCCTTAGTGGTTAGAGGAGGCAGGTAGCCTTAGTGGTTAGAGGAGGCAGGTAGCCTTAGTGGTTAGAGGAGGCAGGTAGCCTTAGTGGTTAGAGGAGGCAGGTAGCCTTAGTGGTTAGAGGAGGCAGGTAGCCTTAGTGGTTAGAGGAGGCAGGTAGCCTTAGTGGTTAGAGGAGGCAGGTAGCCTTAGTGGTTAGAGGAGGCAGGTAGCCTTAGTGGTTAGAGGAGGCAGGTAGCCTTAGTGGTTAGAGGAGGCAGGTAGCCTTAGTGGTTAGAGGAGGCAGGTAGCCTTAGTGGTTAGAGGAGGCAGGTAGCCTTAGTGGTTAGAGGAGGCAGGTAGCCTTAGTGGTTAGAGGAGGCAGGTAGCCTTAGTGGTTAGAGGAGGCAGGTAGCCTTAGTGGTTAGAGGAGGCAGGTAGCCTTAGTGGTTAGAGGAGGCAGGTAGCCTTAGTGGTTAGAGGAGGCAGGTAGCCTTAGTGGTTAGAGGAGGCAGGTAGCCTTAGTGGTTAGAGGAGGCAGGTAGCCTTAGTGGTTAGAGGAGGCAGGTAGCCTTAGTGGTTAGAGGAGGCAGGTAGCCTTAGTGGTTAGAGGAGGCAGGTAGCCTTAGTGGTTAGAGGAGGCAGGTAGCCTTAGTGGTTAGAGGAGGCAGGTAGCCTTAGTGGTTAGAGGAGGCAGGTAGCCTTAGTGGTTAGAGGAGGCAGGTAGCCTAGTGGTTAGAGGAGGCAGGTAGCCTAGTGGTTAGAGCGTTGGGCCAGTAACCAAAAGGTTGCTAGATCGAATCCCAGAGCTGACAAGGTAAAAAAGTTCTGTGCTTCTGCCCCTGAACAAGGCAGTTAACCCCCGTAGGCCGTCATTGTAAATGAGAACATATTCATAACTGACTTGCCCGGTTAAATAAAATAAATAAATGCTCTTAGACACTTGAGTTGCAGTATGAATGGTGTGTAATATAGAAACGGGTGTAAAATAAATCTGATGGCAAAGTGGAAGAAATGAATGTGGATAAGTGGCTCTACACCTTAGTAATATAAACGCTGTGAAGGTGGAAGCTAGACGTTTCTCACGTTTAAATGAGACCGACGAGTTATGAAACGTGTGGTGGGAACGTTTCCTTACCTCGTCAGGCGCTGCGGTGGAGCTTGCTCACCAAACTTCCTGTTGAAGAAAACAAAACGAGGTACTTTTCTATCAGCTCCACGTTATACTAGATAAAGTTTAATTATAAAGTTGTCACAATTCTAGCAAACACCATGACTATTAACAGGTGAGTGTTACCATGAAGAAAAACACAGTATATTTGAATTATGCTGCAGGTGGCATATAATATAATAATAATAATAATAATAGTGAACGATTCAAATCAGTGAAGTTAAAATCTAACTTTGTTGCCAGTTTTTTTTGTCGGACAAATACGACTTAATACTGTCTTTGTTACTTTACATGATTAGTAAAAAATGAAATAGGCAACATTGAACAAATATAAAAACATTGTTTAATTGAACTCAGCAAATCCATAATGACTAGGTGATCTGGACATAAAATGTAGCTAAAATAAATAAAATAGTTAGATATATTATTACTGGCGGATAAAAAGAGGTAGTTAGTTGGCTAGCTTTTCGTTGTGGCTAGCTAACACCGCACTTAACATTGACACAAAAGTAGCAATAAGTGCGCGACGCCAATTTAATAAAGCACTTTCAAAGCTATCTAACAAAAACGAGTGTAACAAAGTGGTTAGGAAACTCAAGTTTACCCCCAAAAAAACAAAGAAAGTTAACTTTTTAAACGGTTCTTTCCTTTCATATTGTTTTTTTTTTTGTTGCTCTGAATTTCAACACTTACCCCGTCACAACGGGCGCCATTTTCCACTGGAACTTCTACAACAATCGCGAGATCCCAACAATCGCGAGATCTCAAATCCATTCCCACCGCCGCTGGGACGAACAGAAGAACGGGAACAGATATAAACGAGAGTAGGAAAAAAAAAAAAGGGAGAGGAGAGGCGGACAGAGGGCAGACGCCACAATAGCCGTGGGAAAGTTGCGAAATCGCGCGAGAATAGAAAAACTCTCACAATAGACAAGAATGGGGTTGGACTTGGTCTATCGCGAGATTATGCTCGTTTTTTTTTTCTCCCACAAGGTGAAACTGTAACTCCATTCCCACGCTTTTATAACCCATAAACTACAGTAGAGTGGTTGCTTTAGGAGTGAAGTTACACCTCACAGCATAATTGTAGCCTAAACTGTAGATTAAAATGTTATTCACAAAGTTCATGCTCTACAACATCCGCAGAGTACGACCCTGCCTCACACAGGAAGCGGCGCAGGTCCTAATCCAGGCACTTGTCATCTCCCGTCTGGATTACTGCAACTCGCTGTTGGCTGGGCTCCCTGCCTGTGCCATTAAACCCCTTCAACTCATCCAGAACGCCGCAGCCCGTCTGGTGTTCAACCTTCCCAAGTTCTCTCACGTCACCCCGCTCCTCCGTTCTCTCCACTGGCTTCCAGTTGAAGCTCGCATCCGCTACAAGACCATGGTGCTTGCCTACGGAGCTGTGAGGGGAACGGCACCTCAGTACCTCCAGGCTCTGATCAGGCCCTACACCCAAACAAGGGCACTGCGTTCATCCACCTCTGGCCTGCTCGCCTCCCTACCACTGAGGAAGTACAGCTCCCGCTCAGCCCAGTCAAAACTGTTCGCTGCCCTGGCCCCCCAATGGTGGAACAAACTCCCTCACGACGCCAGGACAGCGGAGTCAATCACCACCTTCCGGAGACACCTGAAACCCCACCTCTTTAAGGAATACCTAGGATAGGTTAAGTAATCCCTCTCACCCCACCCCCCCTAAGTTTTAGATGCACTATTGTAAGTGACTGTCCCACTGGATGTCATAAGGTGATTGCACCAATTTGTAAGTCGCTCTGGATAAGAGCGTCTGCTAAATGACTTAAATGTAAATGTAAATGTAAGTTGACTGTATGTTTGTTTTACTCCATGTGTAACTCTGTGTCGTTGTATCTGTCGAACTGCTTTGCTTTATCTTGGCCAGGTCGCAATTGTAAATGAGAACTTGTTCTCAACTTGCCTACCTGGTTAAATAAAGGTGAAATAAAATAAATAAATAAAATAAATAAAAAGTGAAGATTATATTGGTTTGCATTTACCAGTGAAAGGGGATTGGAGTGCACAGAGCTAGTTAACCCTGTGAGCCGAAAATACAATTTGCTAGATTACAAAAAACAACTCACTGTTAAAACTATACCTCATTTCAAATTAAGACAACTAGATTCATATTATTTTATTAATTGCATTCGCCAGATGGCACTCATAACATAGAAACCCAGTGCTTCACAATAAATCTCACTGGGTGTGCACATTTTGGTTCCAAGCCCAGCACAAACATACCCGATTCAACTAAACAACGGCTTTTGTCACTAGTTGATGGAAACGACGTTGTAAAGTAAGAACAAAACGGCACAAGGACTATACGCAAAAAGATCACATGTAATAGATTATATTTTATTACAATAAAATAATTTAATGGAATCACATGGGATATTCAAATGTCTAAAACAATAACAAAAGGGAAAGAATGTCAGGATGTAAATGGGACTTTATTCACTATATAGAGTAGCCTGCTACTTCTGACCAGGACCAAGAGGGCTTTATTCACTATGTAGTGTAGCCTGCTACTTCTGACCAGGACCAAGAGGGCTTTATTCACTATGTAGTGTAGCCTGCTACTTCTGACCAGAACCAATAGGGCATTATTCACTATATAGTGTAGCCTGCTACTTCTGACCAGAACCAATAGGGCTTTATTCACTATGTAGTGTAGCCTGCTACTTCTGACCAGAACCAATAGGGCTTTATTCACTATAGTGTAGCCTGCTACTTCTGACCAGAACCAATAGGGCTTTATTCACTATAGTGTAGCCTGCTACTTCTGACCAGAACCAATAGGGCTTTATTCACTATAGTGTAGCCTGCTACTTCTGACCAGGACCAATAGGGCTTTATTCACTATAGTGTAGCCTGCTACTTCTGACCAGAACCAATAGGGCTTTATTCACTATATAGTGCAGCCTGCTAGTTCTGACCAGAACCAATAGGGCTTTATTCACTATAGTGTAGCCTGCTACTTCTGACCAGAACCAATAGGGCTTTATTCACTATAGTGTAGCCTGCTACTTCTGACCAGAACCAATAGGGCTTTATTCACTATAGTGTAGCCTGCTACTTCTGACCAGGACCAATAGGGCTTTATTCACTATAGTGTAGCCTGCTACTTCTGACCAGAACCAATAGGGCTTTATTCACTATATAGTGCAGCCTGCTAGTTCTGACCAGAACCAATAGGGCTCTGGTCTAAAGTAGTACACTATATAGGGAATACGGTGCCACAGGACTCTGGTCTAAAGTAGTGCACTAATAGGGAATAGGGTGCCATAGGGCTCTGGTCTAAAGTAGTGCACTAAAATAGGGAATAGGGTGCCATAGGGCTCTGGCCTAAAGTAGTGCACTATGTAGGGAATAGGGTGCCATAGGGCTCTGGTCTAAAGTAGTGCACTAAATAGGGAATACGGTGCCACGGGACTCTGGTCTAAAGTAGTGCACTATATACGGAATAGGGTGCCATAGGGCTCTGGTCTTAAGTAGTACACTAAAATAGGGAATAGGGTTCTATAGGGCTCTGGTCTAAAGTAGTGCACTAAATACGAAATAGGGTGCCATAGGGCTCTGGGCTAAAGTAGTGCACTAAATAGGGAATAGGGTTCTATAGGGCTCTGGTCTAAAGTAGTGCACTAAATACGAAATAGGGTGCCATAGGGCTCTGGTCTAAAGTAGTGCACTAAATACGGAATAGGGTGCCATAGGGCTCTGGTCTAAAGTAGTGCACTAAATACGGAATAGGGTGCCATTTGGAACAAGCTGTATTTACATTTGAGTCATTTAGCAGACGCTCCCCACTGAGCACAGACAGTCTAATTCAACGTCTATTGCGCGTTTGGTTCAAAGTAATTGCATTGACATGACGTGGTAACACCATTGATTCAACCATTCTAGGCCCAGTGGGTCTTTTACCCTGAATGAATAACAGTGACTGAATACATTTTTCTATTTATTTAATGTGTTGTTTGTTTGTTTGTTGGTACTGTATTAAATAGCACTACTAGTGGTCTTTGGTCGCATTTAAAAGATATCGATACAATTTATTCACAACGATGAAAAGTACACATCACATTATTTCCATGAGCTTAAGGTCGATATATATATATATATATGTGTTCATTTTTTTTTACAGTTTAATTCATTAACCACACGGTTAAAAACACAAATACTAGTACTTGGGCGAAGGATTCAGTAACAGAAGTTTACAGTCGTCTGAATTTGGTGTAAATCATCAATCAGTGTTGCATGAATAGTTGTGCCCTGGCATTCTTTGTGCTCATTTACATATCATACAATTACCTAAAACAAAGTCCTAAATTACATCCTAAAATGGTACCCTTTGTAGTGCACTCCTTTCTGACCAGGACCCATATGGCTCTGGTTAAAAGTAGTGCACTATAAAAAAGGGAAAAAGGTGCTATTTGGGACTGAAACTTGTTTTTTTTTCCATCTGTAGAGTTTTTGACACAATGCTTGTATGTTCATATGGAGGGTCATTCCACGAAATAAGGTCCTTTTGCATCCCTTTTATATTTTATGTAGATGTTTTTTTAGAAAAAGCCTGTTATATTAAATGAAGCTCCCTTTTAATATAGATGGAAAATTCAATCCATCTGATTTTTTTTTGGGGGGGTAAAACAAACTAAATGCGTGGTGCCCCGCCCCCACCTTCTGATTTTGACAGCTGTACACATGGTGAGTTATTTCTACAATAATTACTTTTTTTTTACATGAATAAAGACTTGTTAAAGTGACATAATTCTGCATTTTGACACGCCCCCCCTTTGCACCCACTGCGACTTCTTCTAGGAAGATTTAAAACCGTCTTAAAACACCCCAAAAATTTCACCATGATTGTAAAGCCCTAGTTATTTTTGATATTTTGACAAAAAAAATCATTTTCAAAATTATTATTTTATTTATTTATTTTTTCAAAAAGAGAACATTGAACATCTAATAGTCAAATCAGGTGAGCTGGTTTGAGTTTTTATGGCCATTTTCTGGCGTTTTGTGGTGGAAAATTGAGCGTGTCGAGCATTATAAGTCAACCCTGTTACCCATAGATAAGACAGGTTAGAAATGTTTTAACAATTAAACATTTTTGGGGTGATTCTTGCATTTAAAAATGGCCGCTCCCTGTTACACACAAGCTTTCCTTCTACTGTCACAATGGGATTTAAGGCAGATTTACAGATGAGATCATCAACCCGGTTAGTTTAGTTGGCATTGAATAGGCACCTACTGTAGTACTCTTGAGATGGGGAACACACGCGACGAAGTTGAATATGTGCTCTTTATGACAGAATATTAAAATGAGGTGAAATCAAACTTTTTTTTTTTTTTTTTACACTTCTGAAAAAGGCACTGAATTTGTGGAATGACCCATGAAATGTACACATACAGATAGGTTTGCGGTTGGTTCAGCCATCATTCATTTCCTCGATGACTTTGACAATAAAAATAAAAATACAAAAACACAATGTCATTAATTAGTACAAGTTATTTCAACTGTCTGGCATTGGTTGTTTCAGTCCCAAGAGAACAGGTGCTCGTACAACTGTCTGGCATTGGTTGTTTCAGTCCCAAGAGAACAGGTGCTCGTACAACTGTCTGGCATTGGTTGTTTCAGTCCCAAGAGAACAGGTGCTCGTACAACTGTCTGGCATTGGTTGTTTCAGTCCCAAGAGAACAGGTGCTCGTACAACTGTCTGGCATTGGTAGTTTCAGTCCCAAGAGAACAGGTGCTCGTACAACTGTCTGGCATTGGTTGTTTCAGTCCCAAGAGAACAGGTGCTCGTACAACTGCTCATTGTACAACTGTCTGGCATTGGTTGTTTCAGTCCCAAGAGAACAGGTGCTCAGTCCCAAGAGAACAGGTGCTACAACTGTCTGGCATTGGTTGTTTCAGTCCCAAGAGAACAGGTGCTCGTACAACTGTCTGGCATTGGTAGTTTCAGTCCCAAGAGAACAGGTGCTCGTACAACTGTCTGGCATTGGTTGTTTCAGTCCCAAGAGAACAGGTGCTCGTACAACTGTCTGGCATTGGTTGTTTCAGTCCCAAGAGAACAGGTGCTCGTACAACTGTCTGGCATTGGTAGTTTCAGTCCCAAGAGAACAGGTGCTCGTACAACTGTCTGGCATTGGTAGTTTCAGTCCCAAGAGAACAGGTGCTCGTAAACTGTCTGGCATTGGTAGTTTCAGTCCCAAGAGAACAGGTGCTCGTACAACTGTCTGGCATTGGTAGTTTCAGTCCCAAGAGAACAGGTGCTCGTACAACTGTCTGGCATTGGTAGTTTCAGTCCCAAGAGAACAGGTGCTCGTACAACTGTCTGGCATTGGTAGTTTCAGTCCCAAGAGAACAGGTGCTCGTACAACTGTCTGGCATTGGTTGTTTCAGTCCCAAGAGAACAGGTGCTCGTACAACTGTCTGGCATTGGTTGTTTCAGTCCCAAGAGAACAGGTGCTCGTACAACTGTCTGGCATTGGTTGTTTCAGTCCCAAGAGAACAGGTGCTCATACAACTGTCTGGCATTGGTTGTTTCAGTCCCAAGAGAACAGGTGCTCGTACAACTGTCTGGCATTGGTAGTTTCAGTCCCAAGAGAACAGGTGCTCGTACAACTGTCTGGCATTGGTAGTTTCAGTCCCAAGAGAACAGGTGCCCGTACAACTGTCTGGCATTGGTAGTTTCAGTCCCAAGAGAACAGGTGCTCGTACAACTCATGTGTATTATCCATGGTACACTATTCCATACCGGTTTGGCTGTACGCTCCATTTGTTTTTGTTTTTGTGGAGTCCAGTTTGATCCCACATCCCAGTGACCTCTGACCTGTGTGTCCGTAGTTACAGTGTAGCGTAGACCAGAGCCTGTAGCATTGTTTCCATCAACTCTACTTTCTTGAACTGTATTTTTGGTTACGGGCTCGTACGTAAACATTTCACGGTAAAGTCCACCACGCCTGTTGTATTCGGCGCATGTGACTAGTAACATTTGATTTGATGAGCAGAAAAATGGTAATCGTGGTTTCTAGAGTTTCCGTGTCTCTTGTATACAATCCCAGACCAGCCTTTTCCTGAGTGATTATGTTCCCTTCTCAAAAACATCAGCGTCATGCAAGGAGAGCACACGAGGAAAGGAAACAAGGAGAGGAAACGCTTTACACTATTCCCTTTTTTTAAAAAGGAAGCTGGAGAAAGGATACAAGGAATTGATGAAAGACAAGTGAAATGCAACACAGACGAAAGATCCTCAAAGACACAAGGAATTGAGGAGACTATTGAGATACGGCCCAGCTCAACATCTCCCAGTGAGTGGATCGTTGGTTGAAGGACACAAGGAATTGAGGAGACTATTGAGCTACGGCCCAGCTCAACATCTCCCAGTGAGTGGATCGTTGGTTGAAGGACACAAGGAATTGAGGAGACTGTTGAGATACGGCCCAGCTCAACATCTCCCAGTGAGTGGATCGTTGGTTAAAGGACACAAGGAATTGAGGAGAGTAAGATCCTTCAGAAAGACCTGAGAAAATACTTATGAGACGCAGCCCGGCCCCTTCAGACCTTCCCCCTAAATCTTTAGAGGACTTGAAGAAAGACACTTTGAAACGCGTCCTGGCCCTCTAGATCTTCCAGAAGATGTTCTTCCGGTACAGCAGGAAGGAGATGAGGACCCAGCAGGAAGTGGCCAATAGGTTCTGGGTCAGGTGCTCTGCGTGGGATTGGCTGTCGGCCATGCGCCAGCGAAACGGGAAGTACTCCTCTAGGACCTCGTGGCCCACGTACACCAGTATGGAGTTCATACCTGGAGGTCAAAGGTCAGGATTAGAGCACAGGGGTCAAAGGGTCAAAGGTCAGGATCAGAGCACAGGGGTCAGAGGGATTGTTCAGGGAGTTGCGTAAACATTATTATTATTTTTTTAAAGATAGAAATGTATAGTTTTAGAACAGACGTGATTCTCCCGTCAACACAGAATAGGGATCGTTGTCAGGGATCGTCTACGCGTTACATTTCTATATAAGCAGATTGAAATATATCTAAAAAAAATGTACAAAGCAGAGGTGCTGACACAGAGCTAGTTCTCACCGGGGTAGTAGAAGGGCGCCCCAGACCACCACCTCTTCACATCTACTGTGTAGTAGATCAACACCAGGAGCAGCAGGGCAAAACACGCCAGGGTGGTCACGTAGGAGAGAGACCTGACAGACAACTCAGAGGTCGGTTATTCCACACTATTAACACGGATGATTCCAGTATCGCTATTCCATGGTAACTAAATAAAAAAACACAGAGCTAAATTGTTTGGTGCTTTAAAAACCTGCTGGATGTAAAATATGGGGTGCTATGGCTTGGAAAATAAATACAATGTGACTCCGGATGACATAATGATGTTTTGTTTTCCAACACCAGGGCTGTTTTCCAACATATTGATTTGTTTCCAACATCAGGGCTGTTTCCCAACACCAGGGCTGTTTTCCATCATAATGATGTTTGTTTCCCAACATCAGGGCTGTTTTCCATCATAATGATGTTTGTTTCCCAACATCAGGGCTGGTTTCCAACATCAGGGCTGGTTTCCAACATCAGGGCTGGTTTCCAACATCAGGGCTGGTTTCCAACATCAGGGCTGGTTTCCAACATCAGGGCTGGTTTCCAACATCAGGGCTGTTTTCCAACATAATGATGTTTGTTTTCCAACATCAGGGCTGTGTTCCAACATCAGGGCTGTGTTCCAACATCAGGGCTGTGTTCCAACATCAGGGCTGTTTTCCAACATCAGGGCTGTTTTCCATCATAATGATGTTTGTTTCCAACATCAGGGCTGTTTTCCAACATAATGATGTTTGTTTCCAACATCAGGGCTGTTTTCCAACATCAGGGCTGTTTTCCAACATTCAACATCAGGGCTGTTTCCCAACATCAGAGCTGCTTTCCAGCATCAGGGCTGTTTTACTAAAGAAGGTAAATCAGCTTTGTTTTCTGTTTTCTTGCCACGACACTAAAGAGTATTGTCCCGGCCCTACTAGGAAATATCAAGGGCCAGTTTCCCGCACACAGATTAGCCTAAAACTAGTCCTGGACCAAAAAACTCAATGAAAAGTGGCCATTCAAAGTGCTCTTTAGTCCAGGACTAGATTTAAACCAGTGTCCAGGAAACTGTCCCTGAGAGTGTTAAACTGCATTATAAGTGGTCTGGTCTCCTTACCATAGATTCTTGTTGATGGGGATGAAGCCTTCATTTAGTGAACATTTGGTCAGAACGGCTGATGTGATTCCCTGGAGAGATAAACATTTAGATACATCATCACGCTGACAAGGGACATACAGGCACGGTGAAGACGGAAATACTGTGTTACTATGTCTCAGTGTTGTCATAAGGAGACATATGGAGAGGTTTAGTCTGATAAAAGATGCAATATACCAAGGCTGCGCGACAGACCGAGGCTGTACCAAGGCTGCGCGACAGACCGAGGCTGTACCAAGGCTGCGCGACAGACCGAGGCTGCCCGACAGACCAAGGCTGTCCGACAGACCAAGGCTGTACCAAGGCTTCCCGACAGACCAAGGCTGTACCAAGGCTGCCCGACAGACCAAGGCTGTACCAAGGCTGCCCGACAGACCGAGGCTGCCGCGACAGACCGAGGCTGGCCCGACAGACCGAGGCTGGCCCGACAGACCGAGGCTGGCCCGACAGACCGAGGCTGGCCCGACAGACCGAGGCTGGCCCGACAGACCGAGGCTGGCCCGACAGACCGAGGCTGCCCGACAGACCGAGGCTGCCCGACAGACCGAGGCTGCCCGACAGACCAAGGCTAAATACCAAACAGCTAATACAGTAACGACAAACAGCAACGTGGTCGTCTCACCAGAACCAGGCTCCATATGAGGAACCGGGCCATTATACTGGAGTGCTGGTCCTTGTAGTGGAGGAGAATCTTTCCTGTCTGGATTCAGATAACAGGGACAAAACAAATGGACCCTCAAAGTTAATCCCATTTATTACATTAGACTGATCCATTCAGTTAGGCTGAAACATGCAACTCCACGTCTGCAATTACACACATCGGTCTAGTAGTGTAGAAACAGAACCACTGGAAAGAGAAGGAACATGTGAGAGAAACACAGATTAGTTTGGATGCAGAGAAGGAGTGTTGAGTGAGACAGACAGACAGACAGACAGACAGACAGACAGACAGACAGACAGACAGACAGACAGACAGACAGACAGACAGACAGACAGACAGACAGACAGACAGACAGACAGACAGACAGACAGACAGACAAAGAAAGAGAACAGAGAGACAGACTAGTTTGGAGAGACAGCTGACAGACAGCTGACAGACAGCTGACAGACAGCTGACAGAGCGAGATAGTGAATGATAATTGCAGTGACCTGTAGTCCCAGGAAAGCCATGAGGACAGAGTTGATGCTGCCAAGGACTCCCTCTGGATCAAAGGGCAGGTGAGACTTGTAGATCACCTGAAAAATGAACGCGCCACGTTACGAGAGAAACAAACCACCTGCAGAAAGTTTAAAAAAAAATCTTTGTTGCCTGAAACAAGTCAGCGTTTCACTCACCCGCGAGGAAGGTGTTTGATAGATGTGGTTCTCTCCCAGTAGCCAACGGTCTACATATCCAGCTGCTCCCCCAGTGCAGTTTGGGTACTGGCCCATGTCCCCAATACCACCCGGGCCCAAATAACCACTAAGGAGAGAGAAGATGATGGTGAGTAGAGGATTTATCTCCTACTTCCGATCACCTCCGGCCCCCCTCAGACTCATGGACATGCATTAAATCATATATGAACTATATCATCGTCCGTCAACACTACAACTGAAGGCAACTACTGTCAGACGAGGCAGATGGAAAAACGCAGACCGTTTGAGGGGGTCGGAAAATCATCTCCGTTGTGTTGGATTCGATATTGATTCGATTCTAAATTGATTCGATTCTATATTGATTCGATTCTAAATGGATTCGATTCTAAATGGATTCGATTCTAAATTGATTCGATTCTATATTGATCCGATTCTAAATTGATTCGATATTGATTCGATACGATATTGATTCGATTCGAATATTGATTTGATTGATTCGATACGATATTGATTCGAAACGATATTGATTCGAAACAATATTGATTCGATATTGATAGAGAAGAAGCATGGTATATTCGGAGTGAAAGAGACTGGGTTTTATGTCAGACGTGAATGGTTCTCTGTAGAAAGACAGATTGGCTGTGGAATGTGTTGGTTGGGATGGGAGCAGAGCACCGTGTTGTTACCAGTGAGACAGACGGACATCTGTGGATTAGATGAAGGAGGGGTTGAGGTCAGGACAGATTCTCTGAAGAGAGTAATTAATAAGGGTTTGGAATCCTGTTTCTCTTTTCCTGTTGAACCACAAGGTGTAAGGATTGGAGAGGAGGAGGAGAGTCTTAGGTGGGATATAAGTATCTGTGATGTGAGAAATGTTGGGTTGTCTGAATTACAGCTGTCATTTGGGGAGAATTAAACCTGGTTAAAGATTATCTAGTGTCCGTGAGTTATTTACTCTGAACTATAACAACCTAACAGTTTTTAATTTTTACCTTTATTTAACGAGGCAAGTCAGTTAAGAACAAATTCTTATTTTCAATGACGGCCTGGGAACAGTGGGTTAACTGCCTGTTCAGGGGCAGAAGGACAGATTTGTACCTTGTCAGCTCGGGGGATTGAACTTGCAACCTTCCGGTTACTAGTCCAACGCTCTAACCACTAGGCTACCCTGCCCGCCGTTGTCATTCATCCTGCGACAGACGACTCCCACTGAATCTGTGTCGTCTCAATGTATCCAATTTGTAAGTCGCTCTGGATAAGAGCGTCTGCTAAATGACTTAAATGTAAATGTAAATGTATTCACGGCCATAGTCTTCCCTCTGAACTCACCTTGGGCAGTCAGGAACAGGGAGCAGGAAGGTGAGACAGAGCCACACGGTTTCCAAGATGACCACACACAGCCAGGCTGGCCAGTAGAGCAGGAACTCACGAGCAGAGTACCACCAAGCATCCTGGGTAGAAACACAAAACAACAACACCAAAACAAGCATTTTGGTCACTATGGAAACAACACCGACCAGCAGCCAGCTCAACATTAATACCAAGTGAAATGGAAGGCTGGTCTGACCACGGGGTCATAAGGCCGGTCTGACCACGGGGTCATAAGGCCGGTCTGACCACGGGGTCATAAGGCCGGTCTGACCACGGGGTCATAAGGCCGGTCTGACCACGGGGTCATAAGGCCGGTCTGACCACGGGGTCATAAGGCCGGTCTGACCACGGGGTCATAAGGCCGGTCTGACCACGGGGTCATAAGGCCGGTCTGACCACGGGGTTATAAGGCCGGTCTGACCACGGGGTTATAAGGCCAGTCTGACCATGGGTAGGTTGTCCAGGCAGTTTCTGACCACACACAGATCCAGACATGGTTATAACATGGTTGTGTGTGTTATAACAGTATAATAACAGTTTATTTACAGAGGTCCTGTTCATGCTAGGAGTATATAATGAGATGTATTCTGAGACTGACCACAGGAAGGTTGTCCAGGCTGTTCCAGGCCACACAGAGGTCCAGAGAGACCACCACTAGATAGGAGAAGGCCAGACGCTGAAGCACGCCAGGGATACGCAGGGAGTCCCATGATACTGGAGTATACACACACACACACACACACAGTTTAGAAGAGTGAAACATTGTAAAGGAGTGAGCACGTGTGTGTGTGTCTGTACGTAAGTGTGTGTGTGTACGTGTGTGTGTACGCGTTTGTACGTGTGCGTGTATGTGTGTGTGCGTGTGTGTACTGACGTGGTCCCTGGCAGTAGTTGGGGTTGATGATGAGGAGTCCTATGAGGAAGAGCTGAACACTCCTCCAAACTGCCTTGGTGAACAGAGAGAAACGTGACAAACCACATCGCAGGGCTGAGCTGACAGACAGGGATATAGATGTGCCCATGATGAACACAAACCTGAGAGAGAGACAGAGAGGGACAGTGAGACACAGAGAGAGAGAGACAGACAGAGAGAGAGAGAGAGAGAGAGAGAGAGACAGAGAGAGAGAGACAGAGAGAGAGAGAGAGACAGAGAGAGAGAGACAGAGAGAGACAGAGAGAGACACGGTGAGAGACACAGAGAGACACACGGTGAGAGACACAGAGAGAGACACAGAGAGAGACACAGAGAGAGACACAGAGATACAGAGAGAGACACAGAGATACAGAGAGAGACACAGAGAGACACAGTGAGACAGAGAGACACAGTGAGACAGAGAGAGACACAGAGAGAGACACAGAGAGACAGAGAGAGACACAGAGAGACACACAGAGAGACACAGAGAGAGACACAGAGAGAGACACAGAGAGAGACAGAGAGAGACACAGAGAGACAGAGAGAGACAGTGAGACACAGAGAGAGACAGTGAGACACAGTGAGAGACACAGAGAGAGACACAGAGAGAGACACAGAGAGAGACACAGAGAGAGACAGTGAGACACAGAGAGAGACAGTGAGACACAGAGAGAGACACAGAGACACAGAGAGAGACACAGAGAGAGACAGTGAGACACAGAGACAGAGAGAGACAGTGAGACAGAGAGACAGTGAGACACAGAGAGACAGAGAGAGACAGTGAGACACAGAGAGAGACACAGTGAGAGACACAGAGAGAGACACACTGAGAGACAGAGAGAGACAGAGAGACACAGAGAGAGACAGTGAGACACAGAGACACAGTGAGACACAGAGAGAGACACAGAGAGAGACACAGAGAGAGACACAGAGAGAGACAGTGAGACACAGAGAGAGACAGTGAGACACAGAGAGAGACACAGTGAGAGACACAGAGACACAGAGAGAGACACAGAGAGAGACAGTGAGACACAGAGAGAGACAGTGAGACACAGAGAGACAGAGAGAGACAGTGAGACACAGAGAGACACAGAGAGACAGTGAGACACAGAGAGACAGAGAGAGACAGTGAGACACAGAGAGAGACACAGTGAGAGACACAGAGAGAGACACAGTGAGACACAGAGAGAGACAGTGAGACAGAGAGAGACAGTGAGACACAGAGAGAGACAGTGAGACACAGAGAGAGACAGTGAGACACAGAGAGAGACAGTGAGACAGAGAGAGACACAGTGAGAGACACAGTGAGACACAGAGAGAGACACAGTGAGAGACACAGTGAGAGACACAGAGAGAGACACAGAGAGAGACACAGTGAGAGACACAGAGAGAGACACAGTGAGAGACACAGTGAGAGACAGTGAGAGACAGTGAGACAGAGAGAGACAGAGAGAGACAGAGAGAGACAGTGAGACACAGAGAGAGACAGAGAGAGACAGAGAGACACAGAGAGAGACACAGTGAGAGACACAGAGAGAGACACACACTTCACTCCTCTGGAGCAAAGTTAGATTTCCTCAATAAAAAGACAATACATTTAGTCTTTAAATACAAAATATAAAAACTGATATTACCAGGGAAAGACCAAATCAGCAACTGTGAGTCCTGTGAAGAGAGAGAGAGAGGGGGAAACAATAGTCATTTTAACAACGCAGTATTAGAATTTTTCCTGAACATATTGTTGGATCTCCGGGACCTGCTAAAAACCACTAGAAGTGTGGGCGTAACATTTTCATATTCAGAATGGTGGGACTCACCGTTCCAGCTCTCGTGTCTGAAGAACCAGTACCTCCCTCCTCCGTAGTTCACAAACACCATGATGACCAGGGACAGCCCTCTGAAAGTGTCCAGGGATCGGAGCCTCCGGCTGGGGGTGGCGGGGGTGGGGAGGATGGTGTCTGTGGCCGTCTCCACCGTCCTGCATGGAAACCCCAGGTCCTAGGAGGAAAGAGGAGAGAACGTCAAAAAGGTGTTAGTGCTGGGCGGGAACAAAAGCCTGCATACCCTGTATTAGCTCTCCAGGACCAAGGATATTGAACAATGCTTTAGGAGCATACTACTCAACTCTAGCGACCCCTCCCCCGATCAACTGCAGCGACCCCTCCCCCGATCAACTGCAGCGACCCCTCCCCCGATCAACTCTAGCGACCCCTCCCCCGATCAACTCTAGCGACCCCTCCCCCGATCAACTCTAGCGACCCCTCCCCCGATCAACTCTAGCGACCCCTCCCCCGATCAACTCTAGCGACCCCTCCCCCGATCAACTCTAGCGACCCCTCCCCCGATCAACTCTAGCGACCCCTCCCCCGATCAACTGCAGTGACCCCTCCCCCGATCAACTGCAGGGACCCCCCTGTTCTAGAACTAAGTCTGGAGACTGAACACCACAGAGACTCACCGAGTTGATGAGCCTCTCAGTTTCCATGGAGTTGCCCAATCGGAACATCAGGTTTTTAACCACGTCCAGCCTGTACCATACAAGACATAACCAAACGATTAGGAGAAGCCTCTGATCATCTCTTCACACAAAAAAAAACACATACGGTAACAAACATAGTAAATGGAAACGTGTGTTTATGTTTTCTAGTGTAATCCAGACCTACCCCGTGACAGTAGCTCCAATAGCAGACAGTACAGCCAGTCCCGTGAACAACAGAAAGGCCACCATGATGGCTTTAAGGACAGAAAGGCATTTCATTGGTCAAGATAATGGTTTCAGAGCATAAACATAAGTGAGTGAGTGAGTGTGCGAGTGAGTGAGTGAGTGAGCGAGTGAGTGGTGAGTGAGTGAGTGAGTGAGTGAGTGAGTGAGTGAGCGTGAGTGAGCGTGAGTGTGCGTGAGTGAGTGAGTGAGTGAGTGAGTGAGTGAGTGTGCGAGTGAGCGAGTGAGCGAGTGAGCGAGTGAGTGAGCGAGTGAGCGAGTGAGCGAGTGAGTGAGTGAGTGAGTGAGCGAGTGAGTGAGCGAGTGAGTGAGTGAGTGAGTGAGTGAGCGAGCGAGCGAGCGAGTGTGTGAGTGAGTGAGCGAGTGAGTGAGCG
>NW_025745232.1:547129-584629 GCF_021184085.1 Oncorhynchus gorbuscha | reverse complement strand
TAGGTTTATGTTCAAATCTGGGTTTTTCATTGTAGTCTAATTCAATTTTGCCATGGTTTGCTTAGCTAGATGCAGGTAGCCTATAGCCTCAGATAGGCCTAACATCTCATTTCAGATAGTAGCCGATGTAAACTGAAAGATTTAGCAGCATGGTTAGTTCAAATCGACAGACTTCAACATGGCCGTTAATAATGACATAATAACACAAGGCTACAACAACCATAAACTGACGTCATAGGCATTTGTTTAATTGGTTTGCCAGCTCCTGGTAGGTTAAACTAAGGGGCGAAAACTGACTTGTAATGACTCCGGTGATATCACCATTTCAACATATTTACAGTAGCCTTACAATGGCATATAAATGAATAGGCTACTTGATGACAACGTATATAAATGTATCATTCTCCACATTTAATGTTAGTTTCATTGTGGATTTTTCTTCTTCTCCCATAACAGAAGCACAGAGGGCGTTCCATAACGTCCATTTCAAATTTCCACTTGTGCAGTGCTCCAGACCCAATAACTGAGTATGTGTAAAACCCTTCGCTTGATACAGTTTTCCTTCAAAGTAAAGTCGACATTATAGAATGCAGTTTAAACCACCACCGACCGAATGTAACTAATGCGCTTTAGTGCTAGTGCGCCAAAAGTAGTTTTCTAAAGTAGTTTTCTAGTGTTGATACGCATCAGTTAAAGCGGGTACTTTGATATGTTTTATTGAACAATGTGTTAGAAATATGTGTGAAGTTATCGCAATGTGCGCGCGCATGCTGCTATAGCTCATTCACTCACGTGACTCAGCTGCCTAGCGCTCTACACACACACACACACACACACACACACACACACACACACACACACACACACACACACACACACACACACACACACACACACACACACACACACACACACACACACACACGGACCTCCCCACCACTCATTCAGCAACAGCCTGCCTCACTGCTTGATAGTCAGCAGCGGCAGGTCACAGTGAAATAAATATATAAATATATATTTTTTTAAATCAAGAGAAATGCCATTGCGGCGGATGTATAAAATAGAAGTAGCCCCAAAAAACCCGCGACATCGTACTCAAAGTAGCTACATTTCCCTTAACCGGCTGACATGGCAATCTTGCTTTTCGTAGCTCCGCTAGTCCGGATGGAACGCACCATCACAATCAAGGATTAGCTGTCGATTACCGATCAATCGAACTCAGAGCGGAAGTCGGAACTCAAAGCGGAAGTCGGAACTCAGAGCGGAAGTCGGAACTCAGAGCGGAAGTCGGAGAATGAACGATGACAAGAAGTTAGCTTGATATTAAAGAAACAAAAGCCCCCCAAAATAGCTATCGGAGAAGTGTTTACAACAGAACGATTAATGAACGTGTGTTTCTAGTAAATGTTTAAATATTTGTTCATCCAAAAGAGGGGATTAGGCATTTGAAGAAAAAAAGGTAACCAGAAATAATCAAGCTAACTAAATTAGCTTAAATGCTAGCAAACCCAAAAACCTGTCTAACTAGCTAGGTTACTAGCTTTTATTTTGTACAGCAACTAGGAAGCTAATATACATCTTTCAGTTTAATTTTTTTGGTGTCACTCATAAGATGTGATGTCACTTAGATGTACTGGCAGAAGTGTCAGACAACTTGCTAGTTTAGGTATCAGAGTAGCAGCTTGACGAGTGGGATACCATTATTAGCTACGTAAACCTAGCGAGCTAACGGAATGTGAAATGTGTGAACATCATAAAAAGCTATATGGTATGTGGACACCCAAACTAGGTCTAAACCATTGACATGTTGCTCGTTGTTCAGCCCATATATATACTGAGAAGTGTAACAACGTTGTGCATGTCTTTGAGGAGCTAATAATGCCGCTATATGTTGACTTAGAGGATGGACCCAACCCTAACATTGTGTTGCCTTGAGGTATATATTTTATGTCTTTCTGTAGCTAGTATCTAACGTTGTAATGTTGTATCAGGATGGACCCAGCCTTGTTGAGAGAGCGGGAGCTCTTTAAGAAGAGGGCTCTCTCTCAGCCCACGGTTGAGAAGAGACCTGCAGCCTCCGAGTCAGGCGGTTCCAAGAAGAAGAAGTCCAAAGCTGACAAGGAGGCCTCCGGGTCCAAACATGGCGCAGGTAAGACCAGGGGTGTATTCATTACGGCGATCCTGTTGTAAAACATTTAGCCTGTTGCGGAAAGGTTTCCATTGGGGTGTATTCATTACGGCGATCCTGTTGTAAAACATTTAGCCTGTTGCGAAAAGGTTTCCATTGGGGTGTATCCATTACGGCGATCCTGTTGCAAAACATTTCGTCTGTTGCGAAAAGGTTTCCATTTACTCCAAGTAGAAAACATTTTTCAAAGGAAAAATAGTTTTAAATTGGACAAATTAAGGCAGGTCCAAAAAAAAACCAGTTTGTTTTTCTTACATTGTTTATTCATCATCGTCATCATCATCATTTTAGGCAAGTGAAATAACACCATGTGCTCAATGCAAGTATGTTATGTTATTTACATCGGTGTGTGTACAGGTGCCCCCCCCCCCTTCTAGAGAGAGTAGTATCATGGCCACTTGGCTGTTGGTGAGTGGTGACATTATGACAGGCATTTTACATTTAAGTAATTTAGCAGACGCTCTTATCCAGAGCGACTGTTGATTACATCGTTACGACACAGCAAGTTGTGAACATTTTTTGGTCAAATGGATGAGGACTTCACTACAATGGCAGTCAAAGCATTGGGGAATTAAAACCATCTGTAAATTACATTCAAATGTGGGACGTCTTCTGTGGTAGCTGGGTCTTTTGGTGACATTTTAAAGTAACTGTCCAGTGATAACAGAATATTAACTTTAAAAGTTAGCTTAACTCGTAATGAGGATGAGGTCATCATCGTGAGCAGGATGAGATGGTCCAATCAGCGGTCTGCTCCATTAATATTTCTAATAACCAGTACACGCCCACACCATTCCAACACACACAACCTGCTTTTTAACATAATTACTATTTTTTTTTTGGGGGGGGGGGCTTTCATAGAAATCTGGAAACACTACGACAGTTAATTAAATGTTTGGTCATCTTGGTCGTTGACTTTGGGGGACTTCCTTGCTCTGTAGGGTCCTAGAGGGTTGGCTATCATTGTGGATCTCCTCTGTGTCTTTAGCTGTCTCGAATGGTATGTCTTGTACTTACAATGTGGTGATGGATGAAGATGCTAAACATCCGTCGAATAATAGACTTGTCAAAACCCTGGACTTGGCAAAGGAGAGCTCTTCTTCTCTCCTGCCTTCCCTGCTGACGTGCTTTGAATAGATAACACCACCATTCCATACACACACACACACAATCTCACACATACGAAGGTGCAGTCTCACTGTTCTCAAACTGTGAACACACAGCACAGTCAGTCTCGGGTTCAGATTCAGGGTCAACGATCATGACCTAACTTCCTGCTTGGCCCTGGTCACTGTGGCAACGACCCCTTTAACCCCCTTACACCACCTCGGTTTGTGACCCCGTGGGACTGTGGATCTTCTCCACCATGTTGTGGAAGGGACCTTCCTCCTCCATCAGGTCACGATGGGTCTTCCCCTGCATGAGAAGGAAAACCCATAGTTTAGGTTATTACAATGGGTTTAGGTTAGATCCAGGTTATTACAATGGGTTTAGGTTAGATCCAGGTGATTACAATGGGTTTAGGTTAGATCCAGGTGATTACAATGGGTTTAGGTTAGATCCAGGTGATTACAATGGGTTTAGGTTAGACCCAGGTGATTACAATGGGTTTAGGTTAGACCCAGGTTATTACAATGGGTTTAGGTTAGACCCAGGTTATTACAATGGGTTTAGGTTAGACCCAGGTTATTACAATGGGTTTAGGTTAGATCCAGGTGATTACAATGGGTTTAGGTTAGATCCAGGTGATTTCAATGGGTTTAGGTTAGACCCAGGTGATTACAATGGGTTTAGGTTAGACCCAGGTGATTACAATGGGTTTAGGTTAGACCCAGGTTATTACAATGGGTTTAGGTTAGACCCAGGTTATTACAATGGGTTTAGGTTAGACCCAGGTTATTACAATGGGTTTAGGTTAGACCCAGGTTATTACAATGGGTTTAGGTTAGATCCAGGTTATATTAACAGGCCTGGTCTAACCCTGGAACAGCTACAGTATAGTAACAGGCCTGGTCTAACCCTGGAACAGCTATAGTATAGTAACAGGCCTGGTCTAACCCTGGAACAGCTATAGTATAGTAACCTGGTCTAACCCTGGAACAGCTACAGTATAGTAACCTGGTCTAACCCTGGAACAGCTACAGTATATTAACAGGCCTGGTCTAACCCTGGAACAGCTACAGTATAGTAACCTGGTCTAACCCTGGAACAGCTATAGTATAATAACAGGCCTGGTCTAACCCTGGAACAGCTATAGTATAGTAACCTGGTCTAACCCTGGAACAGCTACAGTATAATAACAGGCCTGGTCTAACCCTGGAACAGCTACAGTATAATAACAGGCCTGGTCTAACCCTGGAACAGCTACAGTATAGTAACCTGGTCTAACCCTGGAACAGCTACAGTATAGTAACCTGGTCTAACCCTGGAACAGCTAGAGTATAGTAACAGGCCTGGTCTAACCCTGGAACAGCTACAGTATAATAACAGGCCTGGTCTAACCCTGGAACAGCTACAGTATAGTAACAGGCCTGGTCTAACCCTGGAACAGCTACAGTATAATAACAGGCCTGGTCTAACCCTGGAACAGCTACAGTATAGTAACCTGGTCTAACCCTGGAACAGCTACAGTATAGTAACAGGCCTGGTCTAACCCTGGAACAGCTACAGTATAATAACAGGCCTGGTCTAACCCTGGAACAGCTACAGTATAGTAACCTGGTCTAACCCTGGAACAGCTACAGTATAGTAACAGGCCTGGTCTAACCCTGGAACAGCTATAGTATAGTAACCTGGTCTAACCCTGGAACAGCTATAGTATAGTAACAGGCCTGGTCTAACCCTGGAACAGCTATAGTATAATAACAGGCCTGGTCTAACCCTGGAACAGCTATAGTATAATAACAGGCCTGGTCTAACCCTGGAACAGCTATAGTATAGTAACAGGCCTGGTCTAACCCTGGAACAGCTATAGTATAGTAACAGGCCTGGTCTAACCCTGGAACAGCTACAGTATAGTAACAGGCCTGGTCTAACCCTGGAACAGCTACAGTATAGTAACAGGCCTGGTCTAACCCTGGAACAGCTACAGTATAGTAACCTGGTCTAACCCTGGAACAGCTATAGTATAGTAACAGGCCTAGTCTAACCCTGGAACAGCTACAGTATAGTAACCTGGTCTAACCCTGGAACAGCTACAGTATAGTAACAGGCCTAGTCTCACCTTGACACAGCAGCCACAGTCCAGCAGCTCGTAGAGGAAGGCCAGAGCTGCCAGGGAGACCACTGTGATGATGAAGAGGAGGAGGATGACGAAGCACGCTATGTTCCAGCCGTCGTGGAACGGGTACACCTCCTGAACCTGCAGGGAAACCTGGGACAGCGGGGCGGCGTCAGGGAGCCACGGGAGAGAGGTGGTGTTGAGACGGTCCATGTTGTTTCACCTGGGAGAGAAATGATAGAGGAAGACATGGTTGGTTTGTTCCTGGAGAGGTTTGAGAGTCCTGCTGGTGTTGACAGTCCAATGGTCGGTAGAGAAAGAGAGAGATGATAGTGTTGTTTTGTGTTGGTGCTGTGACCTGGAGGGAGAGAGACAGAACCTCTAAACACAGAGTTCTGGTACTGTGACCTGGAGGGAGGTAGACAGAACCTCTATACACAGAGTTCTGGTACTGTGACAGGGAGGGAGAGACAGAACCTCTAAACACAGAGTTCTGGTGCTGTGACCTGGAGGGAGAGACAGAACCTCTAAACACAGAGTTCTGGTACTGTGACCTGGAGGGAGAGAGAGACAGAACCTCTAAACACAGAGTTCTGGTACTGTGACCTGGAGGGAGAGAGACAGAACCTCTAAACACAGAGTTCTGGTACTGTGACCTGGAGGGAGAGAGACAGAACCTCTAAACACAGAGTTCTGGTACTGTGACCTGGAGGGAGAGAGACAGAACCTCTAAACACAGAGTTCTGGTACTGTGACCTGGAGGGAGAGAGACAGAACCTCTAAACTCAGAGTTCTGGTACTGTGACCTGGAGGGAGAGAGAGACAGAACCTCTATACACAGTATACACTTACTCCATCAGGACACAATCTCCTGGGGTGCAGAGCGCCTTCCTGCTTACACACGCACGCACGCACGCACGCACGCACGCACGCACGCACGCACGCACGCACGCACGCACGCACGCACACACACACACACACACACACACACACACACACACACACACACACACACACACACACACACACACACACACACACACACACACACACACACACACACACACACACACACACACACACACACACACACACACACACACACACACACACACACACACACACACGCCAGGAGCAGTGAGAGCGACTGTGCTGACTGACCCAGTTTGGTTGAGTGAACCAGAGAGAGACTGAGGGGAAATGGGGCTTGTCCTGAGTACTGCTCTACAGACACTGTTATCAGATGTGTGTGTGACCGACTAGGCTATGGTTATCGGATGTGTGTATGTGTTTAGCAGTGAGTCACTCTACCTCTCCTCTCCTGTGGTAGAGCCCACTGTCATCATCTGCTCTGAGTATCTTTACTGGTGACTGATGACTGACTCACAGTATGTTACATAGTGTTAGTGTAACCCGATACAGGCCTGTCATTAGTCAGAGGACAGCATGTCTATTATATACAGTTCTATGTTACATAGTGTTGTTAGTGTAACCTGATACAGGCCTGTCATTAGTCAGAGGACAGCATGTCTATTATATACAGTTCTATGTTACATAGTGCTGTTAGTGTAACCTGATACAGGCCTGTCATTAGTTAGAGGACAGCATGTCTATTATATACAGTTCTATGTTACATAGTGCTGTTAGTGTAACCCGATACAGGCCTGTCATTAGTCAGAGGACAGCATGTCTATTATATACAGTTCTATGTTACATAGTGCTGTTAGTGTAACCTGATACAGGCCTGTCATTAGTCAGAGGACAGCATGTCTATTATATACAGTTCTATGTTACATAGTGTTAGTGTAACCCGATACAGGCCTGTCATTAGTCAGAGGACAGCATGTCTATTATATACAGTTCTATGTTACATAGTGCTGTTAGTGTAACCTGATACAGGCCTGTCATTAGTCAGAGGACAGCATGTCTATTATATACAGTTCTATGTTACATAGTGCTGTTAGTGTAACCCGATACAGGCCTGTCATTAGTCAGAGGACAGCATGTCTATTATATACAGTTCTATGTTACATAGTGCTGTTAGTGTAACCTGATACAGGCCTGTCATTAGTCAGAGGACAGCATGTCTATTATATACAGTTCTATGTTACATAGTGTTAGTGTAACCCGATACAGGCCTGTCATTAGTCAGAGGACAGCATGTCTATTATATACAGTTCTATGTTACATAGTGCTGTTAGTGTAACCTGATACAGGCCTGTCATTAGTCAGAGGACAGCATGTCTATTATATACAGTTCTATGTTACATAGTGCTGTTAGTGTAACCCGATACAGGCCTGTCATTAGTCAGAGGACAGCATGTCTATTATATACAGTTCTATGTTACATAGTGTTAGCAGACCACAGTCATCTCCTGACTGTTAGTCTAGTTACCCTGAACACAATGGCTCGGTCTCTGATGAAGTCAATGAGATCATGTGTTTATTAGGATCCCCATTAGCTGTCGTCATCTAATGAGATGTGAAGTAGCCAATAGGTCTTCAACTGTTTTCATGTTGCTATGGAAGTAGCCAATAGGCCTTCAACTGTTTTAATGTTGCTATGGAAGTAGCCAATAGGCCTTCAACTGTTTTAATGTTGCTATGGAAGTAGCCAATAGGCCTTCAACTTTAATCAGACTGTTTTCATGTTGCTATGGAAGTAGCCAATAGGCCTTCAACTGTTTTAATGTTGCTATGGAAGTAGCCAATAGGCCTTCAACTTTAATCAGACTGTTTTCATGTTGCTATGGAAGTAGCCAATAGGCCTTCAACTGTTTTAATGTTGCTATGGAAGTAGCCAATAGGCCTTCAACTGTTTTAATGTTGCTATGGAAGTAGCCAATAGGCCTTCACCTTTAATCAGACTGTTTTCATGTTGCTATGGAAGTAGCCAATAGGCCTTCAACTTTAATCAGACTGTTTTCATGTTGCTATGGAAGTAGCCAATAGGCCTTCAACTGTTTTCATGTTGCTATGGAAGTAGCCAATAGGCCTTCAACTGTTTTAATGTTGCTATGGAAGTAGCCAATAGGCCTTCAACTGTTTTAATGTTGCTATGGAAGTAGCCAATAGGCCTTCAACTGTTTTAATGTTGCTATGGAAGTAGCCAATAGGCCTTCAACTTTAATCAGACTGTTTTCATGTTGCTATGTGAAGTAGCCAATAGGCCTTCAACTGTTTTAATGTTGCTATGGAAGTAGCCAATAGGCCTTCAACTTTAATCAGACTGTTTTCATGTTGCTATGGAAGTAGCCAATAGGCCTTCAACTTTAATCAGACTGTTTTCATGTTGCTATGTGAAGTAGCCAATAGGCCTTCAACTGTTTTAATGTTGCTATGTAGTAGAGGCTATTGATAGTCCACATTAGTAACACTGTCATAGTAACTGAAGGTCTCGCTCTCTGGGGAAAATACTGTAATTCTACTGTAATACTTCCTGTGTGAAAGTGTCGTCTAATTGGGTTATTGGAGGTTCTGTTGGCTGATGTTGATGGAGGGAGAGAAGTGAAGGAACAGAGGGATATCATTCTTTATCTATTATGAACTGATACATCCTCTACCCACACCACACTACCATAGCCTAGTACCCCAGAACTACACCTCTCTCTGTTCCTCCCTACCGTTACCCCCCCCCACCCCTACCCCCTCCTATCTCTCCTCCCCCTCTCCACACCCTCCCTCCCTCCCTCTCCACCCCTACCCCGTCCTCTCCTCCCTCCCTCCCTCTCCACCCCTACCCCGTCCTCTCCTCCCTCCCTCCCTCTCCACCCCTACCCCGTCCTCTCCTCCCTCCCTCTCCACCCCTACCCCGTCCTCCCCTCCCTCCCTCCCTCTCCACCCCTACCCCCTCCTCTCTCTCTCCTCCGTCCCTCTCCACCCCTACCCCCTCCTCTCTCTCTCTCCTCCGTCCCTCTCCACCCCCTACCCCCTCCTCTCTCTCCTCCCTCCCTCTCCACCACTACCCCCTCCTCTCTCTCCTCCCTCCCTCCCTCTCCACCACTACCCCTCCTCTCTCTCCTCTCTCCCTCTCCACCACTACCCCCTCCTCTCTCTCCTCCCTCCCTCTCCACCCCTACCCCCTCCTCTCCTCCCTCCCTCTCCACCCCTCCCCCTCCTCTCTCTCCTCCCTCCCTCTCCACCACTACCCCCTACTCTCTCTCCACCACTACCCCCTCCTCCCTCTCCTCCCTCCCTCCCTCCCTCTCCACCCCCTACCCCCTCCTCTCTCTCCTCCCTCCCTCTCCACCACTACCCCCTCCTCTCTCCTCCCTCCCTCTCCACCACTACCCCCTCCCCTCTCTCCTCCCTCCCTCTCCACCCCTACCCCCTCCTCCCTCCCTCCCTCTCTCTCCTCTCTCTCCTCCCTCCCTCCCTCTCCACCCCTACCCCTCCTCTCTCTCTCTCCTCCCTCCCTCCCTCTCCACCACTACCCCCTCCTCTCTCTCCTCTCTCTCCTCCCTCCCTCTCCACCCCTACCCCCTCCTCTCCTCCCTCCCTCCCTCCCTCCCTCTCTCCACCCCCTCCCTCCCTCCCTCCCTCTCCACCCCTACCCCCCTCTCCTCTCTCTCCTCCCTCCCTCTCCACCCCTACCCCCTCCTCTCCTCCCTCCCTCTCCACCCCTACCCTCTCCTCCCTCCCTCCCTCCCCCTCTCCACCCCCTACCCCCTCCTCTCTCTCCTCCCTCCCTCTCCACCCCCTACCCCCTCCTCTCTCTCCTCCCTCCCTCTCCACCACTACCCCCTCCTCTCTCTCCTCCCTCCCTCTCCACCCCTACCCTCTCCTCCCTCCCTCCCTCCCTCTCCACCCCCTACCCCCTCCTATCTCTCCTCCCTCTCAAGCCCCCTCCCCCTCCCTTTTCTGTTTGTTCTCCCTGAAGTGTTGTAGGACCCCAGACAGACTGAGGCAGAGCGGTGCCTCCTGCTGTGTCTGTCTGCAGGGGCTCCCACTGCCCCACCCCCTCCCTAATGTCTATACAGCCAAATCCACCCTAATTAAACCCTTTATAGAGTTTGTGTGCATGTGTCCTTACTGAAATCCTTACAGGAGAAGAAGCCCAGTCGTCTCTATGCCAGTCTGAATCACAACAACCTTACTGCCTGCTTGGCACCCTATTCCCTGTGGAGTTTGACCCAGGAACCGTCCTCTAGCAGCCTGCTTGGCACCCTATTCCCTGTGGAGTTTGACCCAGGAACCGTCCTCTAGCAGTCTGCTTGGCACCCTATTCCCTGTGGAGTTTGACCCAGGAACCGTCCTCTAGCAGCCTGCTTGGCACCCTATTCCCTGTGGAGTTTGACCCAGGAACCGTCCTCTAGCAGCCTGCTTGGCACCCTATTCCCTGTGGAGTTTGACCCAGGAACCGTCCTCTAGCAGCCTGCTTGGCACCCTATTCCCTGTGGAGTTTGACCCAGGAACCGTCCTCTAGCAGCCTAGTCTCCCTCCCTGTTTTGACCCAAAAACACTCATCCTTTAGTCTGACAGTCTTGGCAACACTCATCCTATAGACTTTGACCCAGTCTAACCGTCCTCACAGCCTTTAGTCTGACAGTCTGCTACAAAAACACTCATCCTTTAGTCTGACAGTCTATATTAACACTCATCCTATAGACTGACAGTCTATATTAACACTCATCCTTTAGTCTGACAGTCTATATTAACACTCATCCTTTAGTCTGACAGTCTATATTAACACTCATCCTTTAGTCTGACAGTATATTATATAGACACTCATCCTTTAGTCTGACAGTCTATATTAACACTCATCCTTTAGTCTGACAGTCTATATTAACACTCATCCTTTAGACTGACAGTATGTTATATAGACACTCATCCTTTAGTCTGACAGTATGTATTAACACTCATCCTTTAGTCTGACAGTATGTTATATAAACACTCATCCTTTAGTCTGACAGTAATTATTAACACTCATCCTTTAGTCTGACAGTCTGTTATTAGACACTCATCCTTTAGTCTGACAGTATGTTATATAGACACTCATCCTTTAGTCTGACAGTATGTTATATAGACACTCATCCTTTAGTCTGACAGTATGTTATATAGACACTCATCCTTTAGTCTGACAGTATGTTATATAAACACTCATCCATAACCCATAGGCTGGGCTCCCATCTGCCTGTCTGCACTCTCCTGTCTGCCCATCTGTCTGTCTGCTCCCTGTCTGCCTGTCTGCCTGTCTGCCTGTCTGCCTGTCTGTCTGTCTGTCTGTCTGTCTGTCTGTCTGTCTGTCTGTCTGTCTGTCTGTCTGCTCACAGCGTAACCCATAGGCTGGGCTCCCGTCTGTCTGCTCACAGCGTAACCCATAGGCTGGGCTCCCGTCTGTCTGTCTGCTCACAGCGTAACCCATAGGCTGGGCTCCTGTCTGTCTGTCTGTCTGCTCACAGCCTAACCCATAGGCTGGGCTCCTGTCTGTCTGTCCTCTGGTGATGATAAACCTTTTACCGTTTATAATGTAGTGCTATTACCCAGAATGCTGTAGGGATGGAAGGTAAACCCTCCTCTTATGAAAGCAATCACAGATACAACGTAGGCTTCATAGGATGGATTAGGCTAGTAGATATACACTACACACTACACACACACACACACTACACACACACTACACACACACACACACAGACTACACACACACACTACACTACACACACACGCACACGCACACATACACATACACACACACACACACGCGCCTTGTCCTGAGACATGGCTGTAGCAGGCAAGCATGCACCCAGACTGCAGATCTGCCAGTGTGTCCACACACACACACACACACACACACACACACACACACACACACACACACACACACACACACACACACACACACACACACACACACACACACACACACACACACACACACACACACACACACACACACACACACACACACACACACACACACACACACACACACACTAACCGTCGTTGTGTCAGGGAAATATGCAGACTCACCTGTGTAGCTTTATACTGTGGGGTGGATGGAAAGGATTCAGGCAAAAGATGCTCTCGCTCTCCCTTCCCCCACTCTGTCTCTCTCTCTTCCTCTCTCTCTCGCTCTCTCTCTCTTCCTCTCTCTCTCGCTCTCTCTCTCTTCCTCTCTCTCTCTCTGTCTCTCTCTCTGTCTTCCTCTCTCTGTCTCTCTCTCTCTTCCTCTCTCTCTCGCTCTCTCTCTTCCTCTCTCTCTGTCTCTCTCTCTGTCTTCCTCTCTCTGTCTCTCTCTCTCTTCCTCTCTCTCTCGCTCTCTCTCTTCCTCTCTCTCTCTCTGTCTCTCTCTCTGTCTTCCTCTCTCTGTCTCTCTCTGTGTCTCTCTCTCCTCCCTGCCACTCCTTGCAGTTCTGCTCGTCTTCCCCACACAAGGCACAGCCTGTGCTCAGACCTTACCACTCTACCAATGGCTAAGCTCACCCTCGTTTCTCCCCTCTCTATTTGCCAAATCTTCTCAGATGCAATGAATGCCCCGCCTTCTCATTAGCACCCAGCAGCAGCTCCCGCCCACGTGATGAATCATTTAGTGAGTCACAACAACAGGCCGCTCTGATTGGCTGGTCTCCAGAAACAGGATCTCACAGCTGAAGCCACAGACACAGAGCCACTAGAGTAGGGCCTGAAACGGAAGCCTAGCTAGTGCCCTTATACCCCCTAGCTAGTGCCCTTATACCCCCTAGCTAGTGCCCTGATACCCCCTAGCTAGTGCCCTTATACCCCCTAGCTAGTGCCCTGATACCCCCTAGCTAGTGCCCTGATACCCCCTAGCTAGTGCCCTTATACCCCCTAGCTAGTGCCCTGATACCCCCTAGCTAGTGCCCTGATACCCCCTAGCTAGTGCCCTGATACCCCCTAACTAGTGCCCTTATACCCCCTAGCTAGTGCCCTTATACCCCCTAGCTAGTGCCCTGATACCCCCTAGCTAGTGCCCTGATACCCCCTAACTAGTGCCCTTATACCCCCTAGCTAGTGCCCTTATACCCCCTAGCTAGTGCCCTGATACCCCCTAGCTAGTGCCCTTATACCCCCTAGCTAGTGCCCTTATACCCCCTAGCTAGTGCCCTTATACCCCCTAGCTAGTGCCCTTATACCCCCTAGCTAGTGCCCTTATACCCCCTAGCTAGTGCCCTTATACCCCCTAGCTAGTGCCCTTATACCCCCTAGCTAGTGCCCTTATACCCCTAGCTAGTGCCCTTATACCCCTAGCTAGTGCCCTGATACCCCTAGCTAGTGCCATGATACCCCTAGCTAGTGCCATGATACCCCTAGCTAGTGCCATGATACCCCTAGCTAGTGCCATGATACCCCTAGCTAGTGCCCTTATACCCCCCCCTAGCTAGTGCCCTTATACCCCCTAGCTAGTGCCCTTATACCCCTAGCTAGTGCCCTGATACCCCTAGCTAGTGCCATGATACCCCTAGCTAGTGCCATGATACCCCTAGCTAGTGCCCTGATACCCCTAGCTAGTGCCATGATACCCCCTAGCTAGTGCCCTGATACCCCTAGCTAGTGCCCTGATACCCCTAGCTAGTGCCATGATACACCCTAGCTAGTGCCATGATACCCCCTAGCTAGTGCCATGATACCCCTAGCTAGTGCCCTGATACCCCTAGCTAGTGCCCTGATACCCCTAGCTAGTGCCCTTATACCCCCTATCTAGTGCCCTTATACCCCCTATCTAGTGCCCTGATACCCCCTATCTAGTGCCCTTATACCCCTATCTAGTGCCCTTATACCCCTATCTAGTGCCCTGATACCCCCTATCTAGTGCCCTTATACCCCCTATCTAGTGCCCTTATACCCCCTAGCTAGTGCCCTTATACCCCCCCCTAGCTAGTGCCCTGATATCCCCCTATCTAGTGCCCTGATACCCCTAGCTAGTGCCCTTATACCCCCTAGCTAGTGCCCTTATACCCCCTAGCTAGTGCCCTTATACCCCCTAGCTAGTGCCCTGATACCCCCTAGCTAGTGCCCTTATACCCCCTAGCTAGTGCCCTGATATCCCCTATCTAGTGCCCTGATACCCCCTAGCTAGTGCCCTTATACCCCCTAGCTAGTGCCCTTATACCCCTAGCTAGTGCCCTTATACCCCCTAGCTAGTGCCCTGATACCCCCTAGCTAGTGCCCTTATACCCCCTAGCTAGTGCCCTTATACCCCCTAGCTAGTGCCCTTATACCCCCTAGCTAGTGCCCTTATACCCCCTAGCTAGTGCCCTTATACCCCCTAGCTAGTGCCCTTATACCCCCTAGCTAGTGCCCTTATACCCCCTAGCTAGTGCCCTGATACCCCCTAGCTAGTGCCATGATACCCCCTAGCTAGTGCCATGATACCCCCTAGCTAGTGCCATGATACCCCCTAGCTAGTGCCATGATACCCCCTAGCTAGTGCCCTGATACCCCCTAGCTAGTGCCATGATACCCCTAGCTAGTGCCCTTATACCCCCTATCTAGTGCCCTTATACCCCCTATCTAGTGCCCTTATACCCCCTAGCTAGTGCCCTTATACCCCCTAGCTGAGTGCCCTGATACCCCTAGCTAGTGCCATGATACCCCTAGCTAGTGCCATGATACCCCTAGCTAGTGCCATGATACCCCCTAGCTAGTGCCATGATACCCCCTAGCTAGTGCCATGATACCCCCTAGCTAGTGCCCTGATACCCCCTAGCTAGTGCCATGATACCCCCTAGCTAGTGCCCTGATACCCCCTAGCTAGTGCCATGATACACCCTAGCTAGTGCCATGATACACCCTAGCTAGTGCCATGATACCCCCTAGCTAGTGCCATGATACCCCCTAGCTAGTGCCCTGATACCCCCTAGCTAGTGCCCTGATACCCCCTAGCTAGTGCCCTTATACCCCCTATCTAGTGCCCTTATACCCCCTATCTAGTGCCCTGATACCCCCTATCTAGTGCCCTTATACCCCCTATCTAGTGCCCTGATACCCCTATCTAGTGCCCTGATACCCCCTATCTAGTGCCCTGATACCCCCTATCTAGTGCCCTGATACCCCCTAGCTAGTGCCCTGATACCCCTAGCTAGTGCCCTTATACCCCCCCTATCTAGTTCCCTGATATCCCCTATCTAGTGCCCTGATACCCCCTAGCTAGTGCCCTGATACCCCCTAGCTAGTGCCCTGATACCCCCTAGCTAGTGCCCTTATACCCCTAGCTAGTGCCCTTATACCCCCTAGCTAGTGCCCTGATACCCCCTAACTAGTGCCCTTATACCCCCTAGCTAGTGCCCTTATACCCCCTAGCTAGTGCCCTGATACCCCTAGCTAGTGCCCTGATACCCCTAACTAGTGCCCTTATACCCCCTAGCTAGTGCCCTTATACCCCCTAGCTAGTGCCCTTATACCCCGAGCTAGTGCCCTGATACCCCGAGCTAGTGCCCTGATACCCCCTAGCTAGTGCCCTTATACCCCCTAGCTAGTGCCCTGATACCCCCTAACTAGTGCCCTTATACCCCCTAGCTAGTGCCCTTATACCCCCTAGCTAGTGCCCTGATACCCCTAGCTAGTGCCCTGATACCCCCTAACTAGTGCCCTTGATACCCCCTAGCTATACCCCCTAGCTAGTGCCCTTATACCCCCTAGCTAGTGCCCTTATACCCCGAGCTAGTGCCCTGATACCCCGAGCTAGTGCCCTGATACCCCCTAGCTAGTGCCCTTATACCCCCTAGCTAGTGCCCTTATACCCCCTAGCTAGTGCCCTGATACCCCTAGCTAGTGCCCTGATACCCCCTAGCTAGTGCCCTTATACCCCTAGCTAGTGCCCTGATACCCCCTAGCTAGTGCCCTTATACCCCCTAGCTAGTGCCCTTATACCCCCTAGCTAGTGCCCTTATACCCCCCCCCTAGCTAGTGCCCTTATACCCCCTAGCTAGTGCCCTTATACCCCTAGCTAGTGCCCTTATACCCCTAGCTAGTGCCCTGATACCCCTAGCTAGTGCCATGATACCCCTAGCTAGTGCCATGATACCCCCTAGCTAGTGCCATGATACCCCCTAGCTAGTGCCCTGATACCCCTAGCTAGTGCCATGATACCCCCTAGCTAGTGCCCTGATAACCCCATCTAGTGCCCTTATACCCCCCATCTAGTGCCCTTATACCCCCATCTAGTGCCCTTATACCCCCTATCTAGTGCCCTGATACCCCCTAGCTAGTGCCCTTATACCCCCTATCTAGTGCCCTGATACCCCTATCTAGTGCCCTTATACCCCCTAGCTAGTGCCCTTATACCCCCTATCTAGTGCCCTGATACCCCCTATCTAGTGCCCTTATACCCCCTAGCTAGTGCCCTTATACCCCCTAGCTGGTGCCCTGATACCCCCTAGCTGGTGCCCTGATACCCCCTAGCTAGTGCCCTGATACCCCCTAGCTAGTGCCCTGATAACCCCCATCTAGTGCCCTTATACCCCCATCTAGTGCCCTTATACCCCCCATCTAGTGCCCTTATACCCCCTATCTAGTGCCCTGATACCCCCTAGCTGGTGCCCTGATAACCATATCAGACACAGAGGGTTTTTTGTTTTTTAAATCTTGCACAAAAACAATATAATCACAACGTTATTGAATTAGTGTTATTGAAACAATGTTATATTGACAGGACCTAAATGAGTCTATTGAATATCTGCTATTGACAGGAACTATATGAGTCTCTATTGAATAACTGATATTGACAGGACTCATCTTAGTGTGGCACAAGAGCAGGACAACATGTCTAGATTCTGATCCTGGTCTGAGCAGGACAACATGTCTAGATTCTGATCCTGGTCTGAGCAGGACAACATGTCTAGATTCTGATCCTGGTCTGAGCAGGACAACATGTCTAGATTCTGATCCTGGTCTGTATCTGAGCAGGACAACATGTCTAGATTCTGATCCTGGTCTGAGCAGGACAACATGTCTAGATTCTGATCCTGGTCTGTATCTGAGCAGGACAACATGTCTAAATTCTGATCCTGGTTCTGATCCTGGTCTGTATCTGAGCAGGACAACATGTCTAGATTCTGATCCTGGTCTGAGCAGGACAACATGTCTAGATTCTGATCCTGGTCTGTATCTGAGCTGGTAATTAGGATATCTGACCAGTTTTCTCTTTCTCTCTCCAGACACCAGTAATGGTAACTTCAACCTGAAGGCCCTGACAGGCAGCTCTGGTTACAAGTTTGGTTGCCTGGCTAAGATAGTCAACTACATGAAGGTAAGGTGGACACACACATTACACACACACATTACACACACACATTACACACACACACTACACATTACACACACACACACACACACACACACACACACACACACACACACACACACACACACACACACACACACACACACACACACACACACACACACACACACACACACACACACACACACACACACACACACACACACACACACACACACACACACACACACACACACACACACACACACATGTGGATGATTCCATCTCCATGACGTTTGTGTCATTTAGCAGATAGTCACTCTGGACAAGAGTGACTAACAGTAGTGACTAACAGTAGTGACTAACAGTAGTGACTAACAGTAGTGACTAACAGTAGTGAGTGTTAGTTATCCTACTTTCAAATCCCCACTGTAGTAGTGACTAACAGTAGTGACTAACGGTAGTGAGTGTTAGTTATCCTACTGTCAAATCCCCACTGTAGTAGTGACTAACAGTAGTGAGTGTTAGTTATCCTACTTTCAAATCCCCACTGTAGTAGTGACTAACAGTAGTGACTAACAGTAGTGACTAACAGTAGTGACTAACAGTAGTGAGTACGTACTGGTGGAACCCACAAGCCTGGTGTTGCTAGAGTCACGCTCTACCAACTGAGCTACACAGGACCACACATGTTAGTTATCCTACTGTCAAATCACCACTGTAGTAATGACATGTTGTCTAGAGAGGTGGTTCACTGTAGTAATGACATGTTGTCTAGAGAGGTGGTTCACTGTAGTAATGACGTGTTGTCTAGAGAGGTGGTTCACTGTAGTAATGACGTGTTGTCTAGAGAGGTGGTTCACTGTAGTAATGACATGTTGTCTAGAGAGGTGGTTCACTGTAGTAATGACATGTTGTCAGAGAGGTGGTTCACTGTAGTAATGACGTGTTGTCTAGAGAGGTGGTTCACTGTAGTAATGACATGTTGTCTAGAGAGGTGGTTCACTGTAGTAATGATGTGTTGTCAGAGAGGTGGTTCACTGTAGTAATGACGTGTTGTCAGAGAGGTGGTTCACTGTAGTAATGACATATTGTCTAGAGAGGTGGTTCACTGTAGTAATGACATGTTGTCAGAGAGGTGGTTCACTGTAGTAATGACATGTTGTCTAGAGAGGTGGTTCACTGTAGTAATGACATGTTGTCTAGAGAGGTGGTTCACTGTAGTAATGACATGTTGTCAGAGAGGTGGTTCACTGTAGTAATGACATGTTGTCAGAGAGGTGGTTCACTGTAGTAATGACATGTTGTCAGAGAGGTGGTTCACTGTAGTAATGACATGTTGTCAGAGAGGTGGTTCACTGTAGTAATGACATGTTGTCAGAGAGGTGGTTCACTGTAGTAATGACATGTTGTCTAGAGAGGTGGTTCACTGTAGTAATGACATGTTGTCAGAGAGGTGGTTCACTGTAGTAATGACATGTTGTCAGAGAGGTGGTTCACTGTAGTAATGACATGTTGTCAGAGGTGGTTCACTGTAGTAATGACATGTTGTCTAGAGAGGTGGTTCACTGTAGTAATGACATGTTGTCTAGAGAGGTGGTTCACTGTAGTAATGACATGTTGTCAGAGAGGTGGTTCACTGTAGTAATGACATGTTGTCAGAGAGGTGGTTCACTGTAGTAATGACATGTTGTCAGAGAGGTGGTTCACTGTAGTAATGACATGTTGTCTAGAGAGGTGGTTCACTGTAGTAATGACATGTTGTCTAGAGAGGTGGTTCACTGTAGTAATGACATGTTGTCAGAGAGGTGGTTCACTGTAGTAATGACATGTTGTCAGAGAGGTGGTTCACTGTAGTAATGACATGTTGTCTAGAGAGGTGGTTCACTGTAGTAATGACATGTTGTCTAGAGGTGGTTCACTGTAGTAATGACATGTTGTCTAGAGAGGTGGTTCACTGTAGTAATGACATGTTGTCTAGAGAGGTGGTTCACTGTAGTAATGACATGTTGTCAGAGAGGTGGTTCACTGTAGTAATGACATGTTGTCTAGAGAGGTGGTTCACTGTAGTAATGACATGTTGTCTAGAGGTGGTTCACTGTAGTAATGACATGTTGTCTAGAGAGGTGGTTCACTGTAGTAATGACATGTTGTCTAGAGGGTGGTTCACTGTAGTAATGACATGTTGTCTAGAGAGGTGGTTCACTGTAGTAATGACATGTTGCCTAGAGAGGTGGTTCACTGTAGTAATGACATGTTGTCTAGAGGGTGGTTCACTGTAGTAATGACCTGTTGTCAGAGAGGTGGTTCACTGTAGTAATGACATGTTGTCTAGAGAGGTGGTTCACTGTAGTAATGACATGTTGTCAGAGAGGTGGTTCACTGTAGTAATGACATGTTGTCAGAGAGGTGGTTCACTGTAGTAATGACATGTTGTCAGAGAGGTGGTTCACTGTAGTAATGACATGTTGTCAGAGAGGTGGTTCACTGTAGTAATGACATGTTGTCAGAGAGGTGGTTCACTGTAGTAATGACATGTTGTCTAGAGAGGTGGTTCACTGTAGTAATGACATGTTGTCTAGAGAGGTGGTTCACTGTAGTAATGACATGTTGTCTAGAGGGTGGTTCACTGTAGTAATGACATGTTGTCTAGAGAGGTGGTTCACTGTAGTAATGACATGTTGTCAGAGAGGTGGTTCACTGTAGTAATGACATGTTGTCTAGAGAGGTGGTTCACTGTAGTAATGACATGTTGTCTAGAGAGATGGTTCACTGTAGTAATGACATGTTGTCTAGAGAGGTGGTTCACTGTAGTAATGACATGTTGTCTAGAGAGGTGGTTCACTGTAGTAATGACATGTTGTCTAGAGAGGTGGTTCACTGTAGTAATGACATGTTGCCTAGAGAGGTGGTTCACTGTAGTAATGACATGTTGTCTAGAGAGGTGGTTCACTGTAGTAATGACCTGTTGTCAGAGAGGTGGTTCACTGTAGTAATGACGTGTTGTCAGAGAGGTGGTGGTTCAGTGGTGTCCTGATTGGTGAGCTTCCTCCTTCCAACAGTCTGAGCTGTCATCTCAATTAAACCACTCCCCTTTTAACCCTCTGAACCCTCCGTCTGTCTCTTATTGGGTTTATTGTGATGTTAGTTCCTCCCTCTATTGTTTTGTTCTCCACTCTTTATGTTGGAAGTAAACAACAACAACAACAACAGACTTTTGTTAGTCAACATGTTTATGGTTCAGCTCTGGTACAGTAACTCTGACAGCCTGGGTGGTTTTTCACACCAGACTTTGACTCAAAACAATCTGCATAACGTTCACAGATTGTGTGTGTGTGTGTGTGTGTGTGTGTGTGTGTGTGTGTGTGTGTGTGTGTGTGTGTGTGTGTGTGTGTGTGTGTGTGTGTGTGTGTGTGTGTGTGTGTGTGCGCCAGTGTGTGCGCCAGTGTGTGTGCCTGTGTGTGTGCGCCTGTGTGTGTGCCTGTGTGTGTGCCTGTGTGTGTGTGCCTGTGTGTGTGTGCCAATGTGTGTGTGCCAGTGTGTGTGCACCTGTGGGTGTGCCAGTGTGCCTCTGTGTGTGTGTGTGTGTGTGTGCCTGTGTGTGTGCGCTCTGTCTTTTTCCCAATACTGAAGCTACCTCGTCTTGACCCAGTCGATGCAGACAAGCTGCCGTTACAAGCTGCCGTTACAAGCTGCCGTTACAAGCTGCCGTTACAAGCTGCCGTTACAAGCTGCCGTTACAAGCTGCCGTTAAACAATGTATCACGTGACCAACCAATGACGTCCTGGATTCTGAGTTCTGTTCTTCTCTGTCCGGCACTCCGCCTACTACACTGAATTAAAGGATGTTAGAAACTGTCCATCTGGCTGTTAGACCACACTAGCCCGGGCGGCATTCAGGTCCTAAATGCCATACTTGAAAATTCAACATTTTACTGGCGGCCTAGTTTGTCATATTTTCAAGCCCAAACTGAAAGCCTTGGCTAGCAGGTTAGCTTAATTTCTTACAATTGATCATGTTTTCCTTCCTGTTCCTCTGTGTTCCTTTCTGTTCTTCTGTGTTCCTTCCTGTTCCTCTGTGTTCCTTTCTGTTCTTCTGTGTTCCTTCCTGTTCCTCTGTGTTCCTTTCTGTTCTTCTGTGTTCCTTCCTGTTCCTCTGTGTTCCTTCCTGTTCCTCTGTGTTCCTTCCTGTTCCTCTGTGTTCCTTCCTGTTCCTCTGTGTTCCTCTGTGTTCCTTCCTGTTCCTCTGTGTTCCTTCCTGTTCCTCTGTGTTCCTTCCTGTTCCTCTGTGTTCCTTCCTGTTCCTCTGTTCCTTCCTGTTCCTCTGTGTTCCTCTGTGTCCCTTCCTGTTCCTCTGTGTCCCTTCCTGTTCCTCTGTGTCCCTTCCTGTTCCTCTGTGTCCCTTCCTGTTCCTCTGTGTCCCTTCCTGTTCCTCTGTTCCTTCCTGTTCCTCTGTGTTCCTTCCTGTTCTTCTGTGTTCCTCTGTGTCCCTTCCTGTTCCTCTGTGTTCCTTCCTGTTCCTCTGTGTTCCTTCCTGTTCCTGTATATTCCTTCCTGTTCCTCTGTGTTCCTTCCTGTTCCTCTGTGTTCCTTCCTGTTCCTGTATATTCCTTCCTGTTCCTCTATGTTCCTTCCTGTCCTCCAGACCAGACACCAGCGTGGTGATACTCACCACTTGACCGTGGAGGAGATTCTAGATGAGACCAAACTACTGGACATCGGCATGAAACAGAAACAATGGCTGATGACTGAGGTGTGTGTTGGTGCTTGACCTTTCACCTTTTCAATAAGATGGTGTGTGTTGGGGCGTTCACATGTTATCAGAGTTATCGGGAGGTGCGAGTGGGAAACGGAGTGTGTTGGTGCTTGACCTTTCACCTTTTCAATAGATGACGCCAAATCTGTTTTTTGACCATTGCAAACTTATCAATGTGAATAATGTAGATCGTTTGACAATATTATCAAGGTTAAGCTAACTAGCTTTTATTATTAGCAACGTTTAGCTAGCTGGAATCCTATTGGTTGAAGAATTGGTCCGATTTCAAAAGCATGTGAACAGTAACGTTTGAGTTCCCACCTCCCACAAGTACCTGCTGCCCCGAGAGTGAGAGAGAGATTAATGATTAATGATATGGATCAATTGTTAAATCTTTAAAACCACCTCCCCTCATATTTTCTAAAAACACCTCTCTCTCTTTTATTTACCTCCTTCCCACCCTTCTCTTCCTCGGGCCAAACAGACTAGTGTTTTGAGACCCATGTAAATAAAGTTGCAATAAATGTTTGACTCAGTCTCTGTCCCGTCCCCCAGGCGCTGGCCAGTAACCCTAAGATAGAGGTGAGGGATGGGAAATATGCCTTCAAGCCCAAATATCACCTGAAGGACAAGAAAGCCCTGCTCAGACTGTTGGATAAACATGACCAGCTGGGACTGGGAGGATTACTGCTAGATGATGTGGAGGAGGGGCTACCTAACTCAGCCAAGGCACTGAAGGTGTGTGTGTGTGTGTGTGTGTGTGTGTGTGTGTGTGTGTGTGTGTGTGTGTGTGTGTGTGTGTGTGTGTGTGTGTGTGTGTGTGTGTGTGTGTGTGTGTGTGTGTGTGTGTGTGTGTGTGTGTGTGTGTGTGTGTTAATGAGTCAGACATATTAACGGCCTCTGTTCCTCCCCAGGTTTTGGGAGACCAGATCATCTTTGTGACAAGACCAGACAAGAAGAAGATTCTGTTCTATAATGATAAACACTGCCAGTTTACAGTTGACGAAGGTGAGAGCGTTGGTGGAGTTTCTCTACCTTAATTACTTTTTGGGGCCCTACGTGGTAGATGAGTGGGAGCATTGGTATGGTGTCTTTTTGCTTAGTTCTCTGTAGAAGGTGAGCATATAATGTTAATTAGAACTAGAGTGTTGGTATGGTCTCTCCCTTAATTTAGTTTGCAGTGGTTGAAGATGAGAGCATGTTTCTCCCCATTAAATCTCTGTTGAAAAGCTGAGCATTGGTAGGGTTTCTCCCATGTCAGTCCAATGCAGAATGTGAAAGTGTTGGTACAATTTCTCCCTTAATTATCAGTTTGCAGTAGATTCAGATAAGAGCGTTGATAAGGTCTCTCTTCCTTATTTCAGTTAAAGGAGCTTTATTGACATTAAATACATTCTGTAAATATTGCCAAAGTAACACAAAAAAAAAATATATATATATATATATATATAAATGTTTTATAAGTCTAAAGAAGTAATGTCTAAAGTACAACTGCATAAAGCCACTTAGTTCTCTGTAGAAGGTGTGAGCACTGGTCTGGTTTCTCTCCCTTTGCACTGGTCTGGTTTCTCTTTCACGTAATGACTTCAATGGCTCCACCCAGTGGTCAGATTTGTAAAAACATTTTTTTACTATGACGTCATTTAGAAGTGTAGAACTTTCAGTTCGTCGATACAGGATATTAACTGAGTTTATTTTGTTTTACTTGTATGTATTGATTTGTTTACTTGTATGTTTTGATTTGTTTACTTGTATGTATTGATTTGTTTACTTGTATGTATTGATTTGTTTACTTGTATGTTTTGATTTTTAAAACCTTGTATGTATTGATTTGTTTACTTGTATGTATTGATTTGTTTACTTGTATGTTTTGATTTGTTTACTTGTATGTATTGATTTGTTTACTTGTATGTTTTGATTTTTAAAACCTTGTATGTATTGATTTGTTTACTTGTATGTATTGATTTGTTTACTTGTATGTATTGATTTGTTTACTTGTATGTATTGATTTGTTTACTTGTATGTATTGATTTGTTTACTTGTATGTTTTGATTTGTTTACTTGTATGTTTTGATTTGTTTACTTGTATGTATTGATTTGTTTACTTGTATGTATTGATTTGTTTACTTGTATGTATTGATTTGTTTACTTGTATGTTTTGATTTGTTTACTTGTATGTTTTGATTTTTAAAACCTTGTATGTATTGATTTGTTTACTTGTATGTTTTGATTTGTTTACTTGTATGTATTGATTTTTTAAAACTTGTATGTATTGATTTGTTTACTTGTATGTTTGATTTGTTTACTTGTATGTTTTGATTTGTTTACTTGTATGTTTTGATTTGTTTACTTGTATGTTTTGATTTTTAAAACCTTGTGTGTATTGATTTGTTTACTTGTATGTATTGATTTGTTTACTTGTATGTATTGATTTGTTTACTTGTATGTATTGATTTGTTTACTTGTATGTATTGATTTGTTTACTTGTATATATTGATTTGTTTACTTGTATGTATTGATTTGTTTACTTGTATGTATTGATTTGTTTACTTGTATGTATTGATTTGTTTACTTGTATGTATTGATTTGTTTACTTGTATATATTCATTTGTTTACTTGTATGTATTGATTTGTTTACTTGTATATATTGATTTGTTTACTTGAATGTATTGATTTGTTTACTTGTATGTATTGATTTGTTTACTTGAATGTATTGATTTGTTTACTTGTATGTTTTGATTTGTTTACTTGTATGTATTGATTTTTTAAAACTTGTATGTATTGATTTGTTTACTTGTATGTTTTGATTTGTTTACTTGTATGTTTTGATTTTTAAAACCTTGTGTGTATTGATTTGTTTACTTGTATGTATTGATTTGTTTACTTGTATGTATTGATTTGTTTACTTGTATGTATTGATTTGTTTACTTGTATGTATTGATTTGTTTACTTGTATATATTGATTTGTTTACTTGTATATATTGATTTGTTTACTTGTATGTATTGATTTGTTTACTTGTATGTATTGATTTGTTTACTTGTATGTATTGATTTGTTTACTTGTATGTATTGATTTGTTTACTTGTATATATTCATTTGTTTACTTGTATGTATTGATTTGTTTACTTGTATATATTGATTTGTTTACTTGAATGTATTGATTTGTTTACTTGTATGTATTGATTTGTTTACCTGAATGTATTGATTTGTTTACTTGAATGTATTGATTTGTTTACTTGAATGTATTGATTTGTTTACTTGTATGTATTGATTTGTTTACTTGTATGTATTGATTTGTTTACTTGTATGTATTGTGTACCTCATGTCAGCTTTTATCTGCCAAGTACGACCTACTTGTAGAAATGTAATAAACTACTACTGCTATTGTCCTACCTGAGCTAATGGTATCCTGTCTGTGTTTCCTGGTCTATCGTCCCAGAGTTCACCAAGCTGTGGAGGAGTATCCCAGTGGACTCTATGGATGAAGAGAAGATAGAGGACTATCTCAAGAGGCAGGGCATCTCCTCCATGCAGGAGACTGGACCCAAGAAAGTTGTGAGTTTCTCGCTCTGTCCCTACCTCTTTCTCTACCTCTCCACATCTCTCTCCCTCTCCACATCTCTCCACATCTCTCTCCCTCTCCACATCTCTCTCCCTCTCCACATCTCTCTCCCTCTCCACATCTCTCTACCTCTCCACATCTCTCCACATCTCTCTACCTTTCCAGATCTCTCCACATCTCTCTACCTCTCCAGATCTCTCCACATCTCTCTACCTCTCCACATCTCTCTCCCTCTCCACATCTCTCTCCCTCTCCACATCTCTCTCCCTCTCCACATCTCTCTCCCTCTCCAGATCTCTCCACATCTCTCTCCCTCTCCACATCTCTCTCCCTCTCCACATCTCTCTCCCTCTCCACATCTCTCTCCCTCTCCACATCTCTCTCCCTCTCCACATCTCTCTACATCTCTCTCCCTCTCCACATCTCTCTCCCTCTCCACATCTCTCTCCCTCTCCACATCTCTCTACCTCTCTCTACCTCTCCAGATCTCTCTCCCTCTCCACATCTCTCTACCTCTCCACATCTCTCTCCCTCTCCAGATCTCTCTCCCTCTCCACATCTCTCTCCCTCTCCACATCTCTCTCCCTCTCCAGATCTCTCTACCTCTCCACATCTCTCTACCTCTCCACATCTCTCTCCCTCTCCAGATCTCTCTCCCTCTCCAGATCTCTCTCCCTCTCCAGATCTCTCTACCTCTCCAGATCTCTCTCCCTCTCCATATCTCTCTATCTCTCCAGATCTCTCTCCCTCTCCAGATCTCTCCACATCTCTCTACCTCTCCACATCTCTCTCCCTCTCCAGATCTCTCCACATCTCTCTACCTCTCCACATCTCTCTCCCTCTCCACATCTCTCTCCCTCTCCACATCTCTCTCCCTCTCCACATCTCTCTCTACCTCTTTTCTCTTTCTGTCTGTATTTCTGTCACAGGCCGGGGTAATTCCAGTCCTCGGGAGGCCTGATTGGTGTTACACTTTTGTCCCAGCTAACACACCTAACCCCAGTAATCAACTAATCATGATCTTCAGTTTAGAATGGAATTAGTTTAAATAAGTTCTGCTAGGGATTGGGGTGGGGGGGGACGCCAATCAAGACCCCCCGAGGACTGGAGTTGCCCCGGTCTGTCACATAGCTGGGACAATAAACCCAAAATGATCTTGACACCCAAACAGAACATAGACACTTGGATAATACAGACATTTGACACTTGGATAATACAGACATTTGACACTTGGTTAATAATGATAATGATCCTTTACTAGAGGAAGGTGATGTTTGTCATGTGGTTAATAATGATAATGATCCTTTACTAGAGGAAGGTGATGTTTGTCATGTGGTTAATAATGATAATGATCCTTTACTAGAGGAAGGTGATGTTTGTCATGTGGTTAATAATGATCCTTTACTAGAGGAAGGTGATGTTTGTCATGTGGTTAATAATGATAATGATCCTTTACTAGAGGAAGGTGATGTTTGTCATGTGGTTAATAATGATAATGATCCTTTACTAGAGGAAGGTGATGTTTGTCATGTGGTTAATAATGATCCTTTACTAGAGGAAGGTGATGTTTGTCATGTGGTTAATAATGATCCTTTAGTAGAGGAAGGTGATGTTTGTCATGTGGTTAATAATGATCCTTTACTAGAGGAAGGTGATGTTTGTCATGTGGTTAATAATGATAAGGATCCTTTACTAGAGGAAGGTGATGTTTGTCATGTGGTTAATAAGGATCCTTTACTAGAGGAAGGTGATGTTTGTCATGTGGTTAATAATGATAAGGATCCTTTACTAGAGGAAGGTGATGTTTGTCATGTGGTTAATAATGATCCTTTACTAGAGGAAGGTGATGTTTGTCATGTGGTTAATAATGATCCTTTACTAGAGGAAGGTGATGTTTGACATGTGGTTAATAATGATAATGATCCTTTACTAGAGGAAGGTGATGTTTGTCATGTGGTTAATAATGATAATGATCCTTTACTAGAGGAAGGTGATGTTTGTCATGTGGTTAATAATGATAATGATCCTTTACTAGAGGAAGGTGATGTTTGTCATGTGGTTAATAATGATAATGATCCTTTACTAGAGGAAGGTGATGTTTGTCATGTGGTTAATAATGATAATGATCCTTTACTAGAGGAAGGTGATGTTTATCATGTGGTTAATAATGATAAGGATCCTTTACTAGAGGAAGGTGATGTTTGTCATGTGGTTAATAATGATAATGATCCTTTACTAGAGGAAGGTGATGTTTGACATGTGGTTAATAATGATCCTTTACTAGAGGAAGGTGATGTTTGACATGTGGTTAATAATGATAATGATCCTTTACTAGAGGAAGGTGATGTTTGTCATGTGGTTAATAATGATCCTTTACTAGAGGAAGGTGATGTTTGACATGTGGTTAATAATGATCCTTTACTAGAGGAAGGTGATGTTTGACATGTGGATAATAATGATCCTTTACTAGAGGAAGGTGATGTTTGTCATGTGGTTAATAATGATCCTTTACTAGAGGAAGGTGATGTTTGTCATGTGGTTAATAATGATCCTTTACTAGAGGAAGGTGATGTTTGTCATGTGGTTAATAATGATCCTTTAGTAGAGGAAGGTGATGTTTGACATGTGGATAATAATGATCCTTTACTAGAGGAAGGTGATGTTTGTCATGTGGTTAATAATGATAATGATCCTTTACTAGAGGAAGGTGATGTTTGTCATGTGGTTAATAATGATCCTTTACTAGAGGAAGGTGATGTTTGTCATGTGGTTAATAATGATAATGATCCTTTACTAGAGGAAGGTGATGTTTGACATGTGGATAATAATGATAATGATCCTTTACTAGAGGAAGGTGATGTTTGACATGTGGTTAATAATGATCCTTTACTAGAGGAAGGTGATGTTTGACATGTGGTTAATAATGATCCTTTACTAGAGGAAGGTGATGTTTGACATGTGGATAATAATGATAATGATCCTTTACTAGAGGAAGGTGATGTTTGTCATGTGGTTAATAATGATCCTTTACTAGAGGAAGGTGATGTTTGTCATGTGGTTAATAATGATCCTTTAGTAGAGGAAGGTGATGTTTGTCATGTGGTTAATAATGATAATGATCCTTTACTAGAGGAAGGTGATGTTTGACATGTGGTTAATAATGATAATGATCCTTTACTAGAGGAAGGTGATGTTTGTCATGTGGTTAATAATGATAAGGATCCTTTACTAGAGGAAGGTGATGTTTGTCATGTGGTTAATAATGATCCTTTACTAGAGGAAGGTGATGTTTGTCATGTGGTTAATAATGATCCTTTACTAGAGGAAGGTGATGTTTGACATGTGGATAATAATGATAATGATCCTTTACTAGAGGAAGGTGATGTTTGTCATGTGGTTAATAATGATCCTTTACTAGAGGAAGGTGATGTTTGTCATGTGGTTAATAATGATCCTTTACTAGAGGAAGGTGATGTTTGTCATGTGGTTAATAATGATAAGGATCCTTTACTAGAGGAAGGTGATGTTTGTCATGTGGTTAATAATGATCCTTTACTAGAGGAAGGTGATGTTTGACATGTGGTTAATAATGATAATGATCCTTTACTAGAGGAAGGTGATGTTTGACATGTGGTTAATAATGATAATGATCCTTTACTAGAGGAAGGTGATGTTTGTCATGTGGTTAATAATGATAATGATCCTTTACTAGAGGAAGGTGATGTTTGTCATGTGGTTAATAATGATCCTTTACTAGAGGAAGGTGATGTTTGACATGTGGTTAATAATGATAAGGATCCTTTACTAGAGGAAGGTGATGTTTGTCATGTGGTTAATAATGATAATGATCCTTTACTAGAGGAAGGTGATGTTTGTCATGTGGTTAATAATGATCCTTTACTAGAGGAAGGTGATGTTTGTCATGTGGTTAATAATGATAATGATCCTTTACTAGAGGAAGGTGATGTTTGTCATGTGGTTAATAATGATAAGGATCCTTTACTAGAGGAAGGTGATGTTTGACATGTGGTTAATAATGATCCTTTACTAGAGGAAGGTGATGTTTGTCATGTGGTTAATAATGATCCTTTACTAGAGGAAGGTGATGTTTGTCATGTGGTTAATAATGATAATGATCCTTTACTAGAGGAAGGTGATGTTTGTCATGTGGTTAATAATGATAATGATCCTTTACTAGAGGAAGGTGATGTTTGTCATGTGGTTAATAATGATCCTTTACTAGAGGAAGGTGATGTTTGTCATGTGGTTAATAATGATCCTTTACTAGAGGAAGGTGATGTTTGTCATGTGGTTAATAATGATAATGATCCTTTACTAGAGGAAGGTGATGTTTGTCATGTGGTTAATAATGATAATGATCCTTTACTAGAGGAAGGTGATGTTTGTCATGTGGTTAATAATGATCCTTTACTAGAGGAAGGTGATGTTTGTCATGTGGTTAATAATGATCCTTTAGTAGAGGAAGGTGATGTTTGTCATGTGGTTAATAATGATAAGGATCCTTTACTAGAGGAAGGTGATGTTTGTCATGTGGTTAATAATGATCCTTTACTAGAGGAAGGTGATGTTTGAAATGTGGTTAATAATGATAATGATCCTTTACTAGAGGAAGGTGATGTTTGACATGTGGTTAATAATGATAAGGATCCTTTACTAGAGGAAGGTGATGTTTGTCATGTGGTTAATAAGGATCCTTTACTAGAGGAAGGTGATGTTTGTCATGTGGTTAATAATGATAAGGATCCTTTACTAGAGGAAGGTGATGTTTGTCATGTGGTTAATAATGATCCTTTACTAGAGGAAGGTGATGTTTGTCATGTGGTTAATAATGATCCTTTACTAGAGGAAGGTGATGTTTGACATGTGGTTAATAATGATAATGATCCTTTACTAGAGGAAGGTGATGTTTGTCATGTGGTTAATAATGATAATGATCCTTTACTAGAGGAAGGTGATGTTTGTCATGTGGTTAATAATGATAATGATCCTTTACTAGAGGAAGGTGATGTTTGTCATGTGGTTAATAATGATAATGATCCTTTACTAGAGGAAGGTGATGTTTGTCATGTGGTTAATAATGATAATGATCCTTTACTAGAGGAAGGTGATGTTTATCATGTGGTTAATAATGATAAGGATCCTTTACTAGAGGAAGGTGATGTTTGTCATGTGGTTAATAATGATAATGATCCTTTACTAGAGGAAGGTGATGTTTGACATGTGGTTAATAATGATCCTTTACTAGAGGAAGGTGATGTTTGACATGTGGTTAATAATGATAATGATCCTTTACTAGAGGAAGGTGATGTTTGTCATGTGGTTAATAATGATCCTTTACTAGAGGAAGGTGATGTTTGACATGTGGTTAATAATGATCCTTTACTAGAGGAAGGTGATGTTTGTCATGTGGTTAATAATGATCCTTTACTAGAGGAAGGTGATGTTTGTCATGTGGTTAATAATGATCCTTTACTAGAGGAAGGTGATGTTTGACATGTGGTTAATAATGATCCTTTACTAGAGGAAGGTGATGTTTGACATGTGGATAATAATGATAATGATCCTTTACTAGAGGAAGGTGATGTTTGTCATGTGGTTAATAATGATCCTTTACTAGAGGAAGGTGATGTTTGTCATGTGGTTAATAATGATCCTTTAGTAGAGGAAGGTGATGTTTGTCATGTGGTTAATAATGATAATGATCCTTTACTAGAGGAAGGTGATGTTTGACATGTGGTTAATAATGATAATGATCCTTTACTAGAGGAAGGTGATGTTTGTCATGTGGTTAATAATGATAAGGATCCTTTACTAGAGGAAGGTGATGTTTGTCATGTGGTTAATAATGATCCTTTACTAGAGGAAGGTGATGTTTGTCATGTGGTTAATAATGATCCTTTACTAGAGGAAGGTGATGTTTGACATGTGGATAATAATGATAATGATCCTTTACTAGAGGAAGGTGATGTTTGTCATGTGGTTAATAATGATCCTTTACTAGAGGAAGGTGATGTTTGTCATGTGGTTAATAATGATCCTTTACTAGAGGAAGGTGATGTTTGTCATGTGGTTAATAATGATAAGGATCCTTTACTAGAGGAAGGTGATGTTTGTCATGTGGTTAATAATGATCCTTTACTAGAGGAAGGTGATGTTTGACATGTGGTTAATAATGATAATGATCCTTTACTAGAGGAAGGTGATGTTTGACATGTGGTTAATAATGATAATGATCCTTTACTAGAGGAAGGTGATGTTTGTCATGTGGTTAATAATGATAATGATCCTTTACTAGAGGAAGGTGATGTTTGTCATGTGGTTAATAATGATCCTTTACTAGAGGAAGGTGATGTTTGACATGTGGTTAATAATGATAAGGATCCTTTACTAGAGGAAGGTGATGTTTGTCATGTGGTTAATAATGATAATGATCCTTTACTAGAGGAAGGTGATGTTTGTCATGTGGTTAATAATGATCCTTTACTAGAGGAAGGTGATGTTTGTCATGTGGTTAATAATGATAATGATCCTTTACTAGAGGAAGGTGATGTTTGTCATGTGGTTAATAATGATAAGGATCCTTTACTAGAGGAAGGTGATGTTTGACATGTGGTTAATAATGATCCTTTACTAGAGGAAGGTGATGTTTGTCATGTGGTTAATAATGATCCTTTACTAGAGGAAGGTGATGTTTGTCATGTGGTTAATAATGATAATGATCCTTTACTAGAAGAAGGTGATGTTTGTCATGTGGTTAATAATGATAATGATCCTTTACTAGAGGAAGGTGATGTTTGTCATGTGGTTAATAATGATCCTTTACTAGAGGAAGGTGATGTTTGTCATGTGGTTAATAATGATCCTTTACTAGAGGAAGGTGATGTTTGTCATGTGGTTAATAATGATAATGATCCTTTACTAGAGGAAGGTGATGTTTGTCATGTGGTTAATAATGATAATGATCCTTTACTAGAGGAAGGTGATGTTTGTCATGTGGTTAATAATGATCCTTTACTAGAGGAAGGTGATGTTTGTCATGTGGTTAATAATGATCCTTTAGTAGAGGAAGGTGATGTTTGTCATGTGGTTAATAATGATAAGGATCCTTTACTAGAGGAAGGTGATGTTTGTCATGTGGTTAATAATGATCCTTTACTAGAGGAAGGTGATGTTTGTCATGTGGTTAATAATGATAATGATCCTTTACTAGAGGAAGGTGATGTTTGACATGTGGTTAATAATGATAATGATCCTTTACTAGAGGAAGGTGATGTTTGTCATGTGGTTAATAATGATAAGGATCCTTTACTAGAGGAAGGTGATGTTTGTCATGTGGTTAATAATGATCCTTTACTAGAGGAAGGTGATGTTTGACATGTGGTTAATAATGATAATGATCCTTTACTAGAGGAAGGTGATGTTTGTCATGTGGTTAATAATGATAATGATCATTTACTAGAGGAAGGTGATGTTTGTCATGTGGTTAATAATGATCCTTTACTAGAGGAAGGTGATGTTTGACATGTGGATAATAATGATAATGATCCTTTACTAGAGGAAGGTGATGTTTGTCATGTGGTTAATAATGATCCTTTACTAGAGGAAGGTGATGTTTGACATGTGGTTAATAATGATAAGGATCCTTTACTAGAGGAAGGTGATGTTTGTCATGTGGTTAATAATGATCCTTTACTAGAGGAAGGTGATGTTTGTCATGTGGTTAATAATGATAAGGATCCTTTACTAGAGGAAGGTGATGTTTGTCATGTGGTTAATAATGATAAGGATCCTTTACTAGAGGAAGGTGATGTTTGTCATGTGGTTAATAATGATAATGATCCTTTACTAGAGGAAGGTGATGTTTGTCATGTGGTTAATAATGATCCTTTACTAGAGGAAGGTGATGTTTGTCATGTGGTTAATAATGATAATGATCCTTTACTAGAGGAAGGTGATGTTTGACATGTGGTTAATAATGATAAGGATCCTTTACTAGAGGAAGGTGATGTTTGTCATGTGGTTAATAATGATCCTTTACTAGAGGAAGGTGATGTTTGTCATGTGGTTAATAATGATCCTTTACTAGAGGAAGGTGATGTTTGACATGTGGTTAATAATGATAAGGATCCTTTACTAGAGGAAGGTGATGTTTGTCATGTGGTTAATAATGATAATGATCCTTTACTAGAGGAAGGTGATGTTTGTCATGTGGTTAATAATGATAATGATCCTTTACTAGAGGAAGGTGATGTTTGTCATGTGGTTAATAATGATAATGATCCTTTACTAGAGGAAGGTGATGTTTGTCATGTGGTTAATAAGGATCCTTTACTAGAGGAAGGTGATGTTTGTCATGTGGTTAATAATGATCCTTTACTAGAGGAAGGTGATGTTTGTCATGTGGATAATAATGATAATGATCCTTTACTAGAGGAAGGTGATGTTTGTCATGTGGTTAATAATGATAAGGATCCTTTACTAGAGGAAGGTGATGTTTGTCATGTGGTTAATAATGATAAGGATCCTTTACTAGAGGAAGGTGATGTTTGTCATGTGGTTAATAATGATAATGATCCTTTACTAGAGGAAGGTGATGTTTGTCATGTGGTTAATAATGATAATGATCCTTTACTAGAGGAAGGTGATGTTTGTCATGTGGTTAATAATGATCCTTTACTAGAGGAAGGTGATGTTTGTCATGTGGATAATAATGATCCTTTACTAGAGGAAGGTGATGTTTGACATGAAATAAGTTGTCTGATATGGGCTGTTTGTTAACAAGACAGTTGATCGCTACAACATTCAAAGTAGAAGTAGTAGGTTGAAGGGTCATTTAAAAGAGTAACTCTGGGGCACATTCATGTTATAAACGTATTCTACTTATCGACATTGTGATCATTTAGTCAATTAATGGTGGTACGGATTTATGTCCACATCTCCTAGCTCTTATCACTCTCTTTATCTTTCGCTCCATGTTTCTCATAATGTATCTGTGATTGGTTGTTTCTACAATAACCCGGTCTGTGATTGGCTGTTTTGGTTGTGTTGCTACAGTTACCAATCAAGAGGAAGAAGCCAGGTGGACAGAAGAAGAGACGCTTCAAGACTCACAACGACCATCTGGCCGGAGTACTGGAGGACTACTCAGAGGGCGTACCCGCTAAGAAGTGATGTCACTTCCTGGTTATACCCCTCCCTCTTCCCTGGCCCAGTGAGAGAGGGGTGACCTGGGAGTTGTTGTTTTTGGGCGGAAATAAACTTTTTTTTATTTGTCTCACCAAAACTACAATGAAGATGAGAGGAGACAATGGCCCTGTCTCAAACGTGGGAACTTGCTTCCTTTTCTCCCCGACGATAAAGGAGAGAAGATGAGGAAAGGAAGCCATTTTGGAACGTTGAGACACAAGATGGCTGACTGATTGACTGAAGTGAAGTCCTTGCCAAACACACCAACCTAAAGAGGCGCTCGCTGTCCTTTTTGATAATACTGTACCAGTTTGGTTCGAAGCAGTAATACAAAATGGTGGACGGCTTTAGGGTAGCAAAAATGTCCAGTTAAATTTTCCCAAAAATCCCAGGTTTTCCAGAAATCCCAGTTGGAATATTCCTGTAATGGCAAATTCCCTGGAATCTGGTAACACTTCAAAGGGGATGTCTGGGGGAAACATAGGGGATTCTGGGAAAGTTACTGGATATGTGCAACCTTAGAAGGGGCTGTATGTGTAAATGTCTGGCACACGATGGACACTGTGTGTGTGTGTGATAGTGGAGAGAGGATGTGTGTGAAAGTGTTGTTGTTTTTTTAAATAATACCAGTCGTATTGTCTGCTGTAGTTGTTCCTTATATTAATTTACAACAGTGGTCACCAATGGCAACCTGGAGAAATACAGGTTGTGCAGGGTTTTTGCTCCAGACCTGCACAAACACTGCTGATTTAGCTAAACGACTCGTAGAATCTACCATGTTTACTCAGACAAACACTAGCCTGGTCCCAGGGTCTTTGTGCTGTCATTCCAAACGGCATGACAACGAGTCATAGCAGAGCTGAAATCAGGCTAGACAAACACCCCACTCCCATAGAAGCCCTTCAGCTAATAAACTGTCCCTTCAGTATATACTCAAAACTGTTCATCGAGACTTTGATTGATTGGGTGAATCGGTTGTGTTATAGTGCAAGGCTAGAACAAAAGCCTGATACACCCTGTATATCTCCACTTCCTGGATGGTTGGTGACCTCTGGTCTCGGAGCGTTCTTCATTACTGAGCATGTTACCCACAGTACCTTTCTCCTGAGGCCTCTCCTCTGACGCACAATAAAGTCCTAGAAAACACACTGTACTGTATCTCTCCACTTCCTGGTTGGCTGTACTGTATCTCTCCACTTCCTGGTTGGCTGTACTGTATCTCTCCACTTCCTGGTTGGCTGTACTGTATCTCTCCACTTCCTGGTTGGCTGTACTGTGTCTCTCCACTTCCTGGTTGGCTGTACTGTGTCTCTCCACTTCCTGGTTGGCTGTACTGTGTCTCTCCACTTCCTGGTTGGCTGTACTGTATCTCTCCACTTCCTGGTTGGCTGTACTGTATCTCTCCACTTCCTGGTTGGCTGTACTGTGTCTCTCCACTTCCTGGTTGGCTGTACTGTGTCTCTCCACTTCCTGGTTGGCTGTACTGTGTCTCTCCACTTCCTGGTTGGCTGTACTGTGTCTCTCCACTTCCTGGTTGGCTGTACTGTGTCTCTCCACTTCCTGGTTGGCTGTACTGTATCTCTCCACTTCCTGGTTGGCTGTACTGTATCTCTCCACTTCCTGGTTGGCTGTGCTGTATCTCTCCACTTCCTGGTTGGCTGTACTGTATCTCTCCACTTCCTGGTTGGCTGTACTGTATCTCTCCACTTCCTGGTTGGCTGTACTGTATCTCTCCACTTCCTGGTTGGCTGTACTGTATATCTCCACTTCCTGGTTGGCTGTACTGTGTCTTCCTGATAACACAGAGACCTGGATTCAATCTGATGGTTGTTGACCGCTGACATTTTAAAAGGTCGTATCTGATTCGGAGAAAGAGAGAGGATGTGAGGAACCGCGGGAAAGACACATGAAGACTGGTTGGATGAAAGCTCAGTGGGCGAGGCTTAATGACAGATCAGTGAGTGGAATTTACATCTGAGAGACAAATAGAATTAACTTTAGGGTTGCAGGTGGATGGGGGGGGTTAAAACGCGGGTTGCAACCTGCCGAGGTCGCCAGTTCTAATCCCGGTTGCGACTAGTTTCCCAACATAACTAATTACATTTCTAATCTACAAACTCTGAACAGCTTTAAATATGTGCAAAAACAAGGATGGTGGTTCAGCCCCTGCTAGCGGAGGGGACTCAGCACTGAGATAAATGACACTCAACTGCTTTTCTCCTCCCCCTTATGACACCCAGATGGTGACACATGTGCCTGGCAGACATCTCAGCTTTGATGTCAGCCCACCACCTCAAGCTCAACCTAGACAAGACAGAGCTGCTCTTCCTCCCGGGGAACGCCTGCCCGCTCAAAAAGACCTCTCCATCACAGACGACAACTC
>NW_025745232.1:522129-542129 GCF_021184085.1 Oncorhynchus gorbuscha | reverse complement strand
ATAGTGATTTAATAACCAATCAACAGTTTAGATGATGGAAGGGTTCTCTCCATAGTGATTTAATAACCAATCAACAGTTTAGATGGAAGGTTCTCTCCATAGTGATTTAATAACCAATCAACAGTTTAGATGGAAGGGTTCTCTCCATAGTGATTTAATAACCAATCAACAGTTTAGATGGAAGGGTTCTCTCCATAGTGATTTAATAACCAATCAACAGTTTAGATGGAAGGGTTCTCTCCATAGTGATTTAATAACCAATCAACAGTTTAGATGATAGAAGGGTTCTCTCCATAGTGATTTAATAACCAATCAACAGTTTAGATAGAAGGGTTCTCTCCATAGTGATTTAATAACCAATCAACAGTTTAGATGATAGAAGGGTTCTCTCCATAGTGATTTAATAACCAATCAACAGTTTAGATGGAAGGGTTCTCTCCATAGTGATTTAATAACCAATCAACAGTTTAGATGGAAGGGTTCTCTCCATAGTGATTTAATAACCAATCAACAGTTTAGATGATAGAAGGGTTCTCTCCATAGTGATTTAATAACCAATCAACAGTTTAGATGATAGAAGGGTTCTCTCCATAGTGATTTAATAACCAATCAACAGTTTAGATGATAGAAGGGTTCTCTCCATAGTGATTTAATAACCAATCAACAGTTTAGATGATAGAAGGGTTCTCTCCATAGTGATTTAATAACCAATCAACAGTTTAGATGATAGAAGGGTTCTCTCCATAGTGATTTAATAACCAATCAACAGTTTAGATGATAGAAGGGTTCTCTCCATAGTGATTTAATAACCAATCAACAGTTTAGATGGAAGGGTTCTCTCCATAGTGATTTAATAACCAATCAACAGTTTAGATGGAAGGGTTCTCTCCATAGTGATTTAATAACCAATCAACAGTTTAGATGGAAGGGTTCTCTCCATAGTGATTTAATAATCAACAGAGACACACTCAGTCATTCAGATCATTGGGATGAAGACAGTCATTACTGAATTTGTGGCATTTGAACCTTTCTTACCTTTGGATTCTATGACATTGTTGTCCCCAATTTTCAAAGCTTGAGACACTGCAAGTATCATTGGTTAAGGAGAGTTTCATACTTTACCAACAAAAGGACTTTCAGAGCAGCAATATACAGATATGTGATATTAGACAGAGGTCAAACAGACAGAGGTCAAATGTCCAAATAGCTGTTCCCTACAGGTCAGTGGCTGTACCCTATAGGTCAGTGGCTGTACCCTATAGGTCAGTGTACCCTACAGGTCAGTGGCTGTACCCTAGAGGTCAGTGGCTGTACCCTAGAGGTCAGTGGCTGTACCCTAGAGGTCAGTGGCTGTACCCTAGAGGTCAGTGGCTGTACCCTAGAGGTCAGTGGCTGTACCCTAGAGGTCAGTGGCTGTACCCTAGAGGTCAGTGGCTGTACCCTAGAGGTCAGTGGCTGTACCCTAGAGGTCAGTGGCTGTACCCTAGAGGTCAGTGTACCACTTCAATATAAAGGATACTACACCCAACTTCAAACACGTTGTTGATGCCGATGGTCATCGTCTTTGGCTCCACTCCCTCAGAGTCAGGCGCTATGTTCTCTGGATAACTGATCAAAGACAGACAGCCAGCTTCAATCAGACAGCCAGCTTCATATCAGACAGCCAGCTTCATATCAGACAGCCAGCTTCATATCAGACAGCCAGCTTCATATCAGACAGCCAGCTTCAATCAGACAGCCAGCTTCCATCAGACAGCCAGCTTCATATCAGACAGCCAGCTTCATATCAGACATACAGCTTCAAATCAGGCATACAGCTTCAATCAGACAGCCATAACATGACAGAGGAAAAGGAGACCATAACATGACAGAGGAAAAGGAGACCATAACATGACAGAGGAAAATGAGACCATAACATGACAGAGGAAAATGAGACCATAACATGACAGAGGAAAAGGAGACCATAACATGACAGAGGAAAAGGAGACCATGACAGAGGAAAAGGAGACCATAACATGACAGAGGAAAAGGAGACCATAACATGACAGAGGAAAAGGAGACCATAACATGACAGAGGAAAAGGAGACCATAACATGACAGAGGAAAAGGAGACCATAACATGACAGAGGAAAAGGAGACCATAACATGACAGAGGAAAAGGAGACCATAACATGACAGAGGAAAAGGAGACCATAACATGACAGGAAAAGGAGACCATAACATGACAGGAAAAGGAGACCATAACATGACAGGAAAAGGAGACCATAACATGACAGGAAAAGGAGACCATAACATGACAGAGGAAAAGGAGACCATAACATGACAGGAAAAGGAGACCATAACATGACAGAGGAAAAGGAGACCATAACATGACAGAGGAAAAGGAGACCATGACATGACAGAGGAAAAGGAGACCATGACAGAGGAAAAGGAGACCATGACATGAGAGGAAAAGGAGACCATGACAGAGGAAAAGGAGACCATGACATGAGAGGAAAAGGAGACCATGACAGGAAAAGGAGACCATGACAGGAAAAGGAGACCATAACATGACAGGAAAAGGAGACCATAACATGACAGGAAAAGGAGACCATAACATGACAGAGGAAAAGGAGACCATAACATGACAGGAAAAGGAGACCATAACATGACAGAGAAAAAGGAGACCATAACATGACAGGAAAAGGAGACCATAACATGACAGAGGAAAAAGAGGTGGGCGACTGTGTAATAGTATAACTTTAAACCGTCCCCTCGCCCATACCCGGGCGCGAACCAGGGACTCTCTGCACACATCAACAACAGTCACCCTCGAAGCATCGTTACCCATCGCTCCACAAAAAAAAACGCTATTTAGCGCGCACCACTAACCAAGCTAGCCGTCTCACATCCGTTACAAGTGCAAAAGAGGGTGGGGAAAGACAGAATAAAAGCACGGAAGGAATAAAGTGTAGGGCGAATGGATGGATGTAACCGGGGAGGGGGAGAGAGAGAGGCGGCAATAGAACACAGGAGAGACCTCACCACTGTACCCTTCCACTTCTAGAAGATTCACTATTGTTATGTTCACCTGTTGATTATAAGAGCTTGTTCCTCGATGAGGTTGCCTTCTCCGATGACTATGGGTCCTGCCTCGGCAATGATGCGGGCTTTGGGATGGACCACGGTTCTGGCACCTGGAAAGACCATGCATGAACAGTCAAATGTGCAACGCTAGCCTCCCACATCAACCATTTTTAGCCGGCCTTAAAGTGGATATATACTCAGTAACCTGAGCCGTGTGATAATGTCAAGCTATATAGAGACTAGAGCTACTACAGACAAACGAATGTTGTTGTTGCTCATTGTAAAATAAATAGTTAGCGGACGTTACCCGACTAGCTAAGCTAAATGCTACATTTGACGTCTTCTTACCAATAGTGACATCCCCTCTGATCTCGCTTTCGACGCACACCACGGCGCCAGCTGCTATTTTAGCACTACAAACAGAAAACCAAGTGTTGGTAATAATCAGCAATACAAAAAGTGTATAATTTATTAATCATCTGTATGTCTACAAGTTAGTTAGCTGCTTGCTACAGCTAAAGTAGCTAACTCAGCTAGTCACGTTAGCTAGCTGTTTCCTAAAACATATTCACTTTGTTTAACACATTCAAACTATCACAAAACAGTATGAAACAGTAATAATGTGTTATTTGATACACAATACTGAACTAAAAACGAATTCAAGTTGGAGTCGTAATACCTTTTTTGAGCATTTTGTTTATCCGACATTTTGTTGATCGACTTGAGTTTTTTTCGACAATCGATTTCGAATCCTTCTCAGCATAAACGACGTCATTGTGCGCTTGCGTGGAACGCAGACAAGATGAGGAGGGGGTGGGGACATTAATGGGGATTTACTGTCACCTAGAATGTTTATAAAACTGCAGCTGAACTAACTCTCGCTACTGTATATAGCCTGTCTTTTTTTACTGTTGTTTTATTTCTTTACCTACCTAATGTTCACCTAATACCTTTTTTGCGCTGTTGGTTAGAGCCTGTAAGTAAGCATTTCACTGTAAGGTCTTGTATTCAGCGCACATGACAAATTAACTTTGATTTAATTTGAATCCCAAATCAAACCAAGCCCCTATCTCCTAACCTTTTTTTAATAATTTTTTTATTTTTTACCTTTATTTTACTAGGCAAGTCAATTAAGAACACATTCTTATTTTCAATGACGGACTAGGAACAGTGGGTTAACTGCCTGTTCAGGGGCAGAACGACAGATTTGTACCTTGTCAGCTCGGGGGTTTTGAACCTTCCGGTTACTAGTCCAATGCTCTAACCACTAGGCTACCCTGCCACCCCTTATCCCCTAGCCCTATCTCCTAACCTTATCCCCTAGCCCATATCACCTAACCTCATCCCCTAGCCCATATCTCCTAACCTTATCCCCTAGCCCATATCTCCTAACCTTATCCCTAGCCCATATCTCCTAACCTCATCCCCTAGCCCCTATCTCCTAACCTTATCCCCTAGCCCCTATCTCCTAACCTTATCCATAAGCCCATATCTCCTACCCTTATCCCCTAGCCCATATCTCCAATTTGTAAGTCGCTCTGGATAAGAGCGTCTGCTAAATGACTTAAATGTAAATGTAAGTGTCAACAACAAGTCATCTGATAGATAACCTTCACCTTGTCCTTGACTGATAGAGTTGAATTATAACCCTCACCTTGTCCTTGACTAATAGAGTTGAATTAGAGTTGAATTATAACCTTCACCTTATCCTTGACTGATAGAGTTGAATTAGAGTTGAATTATAACCTTCACCTTGTCCTTGACTGATAGAGTTGAATTAGAGTTGAATTAGAGTTGAATTCTAACCCTCACCTTGTCCTTGACTGATAGAGTTGAATTATAACCCTCACCTTGTCCTTGACTAATAGAGTTGAATTATAACCCTCACCTTGTCCTTGACTGATAGAGTTGAATTATAACCCTCACCTTGTCCTTGACTAATAGAGTTGAATTAGAGTTGAATTATAACCTTCACCTTGTCCTTGACTGATAGAGTTGAATTAGAGTTGAATTATAACCTTCACCTTGTCCTTGACTGATAGAGTTGAATTAGAGTTGAATTCTAACCCTCACCTTGTCCTTGACTGATAGAGTTGAATTATAACCCTCACCTTGTCCTTGACTAATAGAGTTGAATTATAACCCTCACCTTGTCCTTGACTAATAGAGTTGAATTATAACCCTCACCTTGTCCTTGACTGATAGAGTTGAATTAGAGTTGAATTATAACCCTCACCTTGTCCTTGACTAATAGAGTTGAATTATAACCCTCACCTTGTCCTTGACTAATAGAGTTGAATTATAACCCTCACCTTGTCCTTGACTAATAGAGTTGAATTATAACCCTCACCTTGTCCTTGACTGATAGAGTTGAATTCTAACCCTCACCTTGTCCTTGACTGATAGAGTTGAATTAGAGTTGAATTATAACCCTCACCTTGTCCTTGACTGATAGAGTTGAATTATAACCCTCACCTTGTCCTTGACTAATAGAGTTGAATTAGAGTTGAATTATAACCTTCACCTTGTCCTTGACTGATAGAGTTGAATTAGAGTTGAATTATAACCTTCACCTTGTCCTTGACTGATAGAGTTGAATTAGAGTTGAATTAGAGTTGAATTATAACCCTCACCTTGTCCTTGACTGATAGAGTTGAATTATAACCCTCACCTTGTCCTTGACTAATAGAGTTGAATTATAACCCTCACCTTGTCCTTGACTAATAGAGTTGAATTATAACCCTCACCTTGTCCTTGACTAATACAGTTGAATTATAACCCTCACCTTGTCCTTGACTGATAGAGTTGAATTATAACCCTCACCTTGTCCTTGACTAATAGAGTTGAATTATAACCCTCACCTTGTCCTTGACTAATAGAGTTGAATTATAACCCTCACCTTGTCCTTGACTGATAGAGTTGAATTCTAACCCTCACCTTGTCCTTGACTGATAGAGTTGAATTCTAACCCTCACCTTGTCCTTGACTGATAGAGTTGAATTCTAACCTTCACCTTGTCCTTGACTGATAGAGTTGAATTCTAACCCTCACCTTGTCCTTGACTGATAGAGTTGAATTCTAACCTTCACCTTGTCCTTGACTGATAGAGTTGAATTCTAACCTTCACCTTGTCCTTGACTGATAGAGTTGAATTCTAACCCTCACCTTGTCCTTGACTGATAGAGTTGAATTCTAACCTTCCCAGATCAGTGTTTACTGTACCCAGGTCTTTAGCTGTATTTGTTCATCGTCATGCCGACCGGTGTGTACACAGAGGACAGAGTTACCTGTCAATCATCAACCCAGCTCAATGCCACTGTATCTGAAATTAGTACACACACACACACACACACACACACACACACACACACACACACACACACACACACACACACACACACACACACACACACACACACACACACACACACACACACACACACACACACACACTTACACTTTTCAATGACCCTCTCCCACCTCTCCCACTCCCTGATCATTTAAAAAAAGCATCATCAACATCAAATGAACCAACATCTTCTAGATAGTCAGTCCGAACTTCAAACACACGGAGCTTCAAATCACTCAAACTTTCAGATGGATCAGAAAGGAAATTAGCATTTTCAAAATTCTATAAATGATTAATTATGGGTTGTAGAAGAAGAGAGTACATAAATGATTAAATATGCACTAACCTAATTTAGAAAGTAGTACATAATATATGAATTATACACACACACACACACACACACACACACACACACACACACACACACACACACACACACACACACACACACACACACACACACACACACACACACACACACACACACACACACACACACACACACACACACACACACACACACACACACACACACAGAGAGCGATTGTATAATCAGACTCTCCCCTTTTTAGACGGTGGAGGAAGTGACATGATAACGAGGTGTGAACAGAACAGATTTCATATGAGTTAAACAGACTGGCTAAACCAGAACAGATTTCATATGAGTTAAACAGACTGGCTAAACCAGAACAGATTTCATATGAGTTAAACCAGAACAGATTTCATATGAGTTAAACAGACTGGCTAAACCAGAACAGATTTCATATGAGTTAAACAGACTGGCTAAACCAGAACAGATTTCATATGAGTTAAACAGACTGGCTCAACCAGAACAGATTTCATATGAGTTAAACAGACTGGCTAAACCAGAACAGATTTCATATGAGTTAAACAGACTGGCTCAACCAGAACAGATTTCATATGAGTTAAACCAGAACAGATTTCATATGAGTTAAACCAGAACAGATTTCATATGAGTTAAATAGACTGGCTAAACCAGAACAGATTTCATATGAGTTAAACAGACTGGCTCAACCAGAACAGATTTCATATGAGTTAAACAGACTGGCTAAACCAGAACAGATTTCATATGAGTTAAACCAGAACAGATTTCATATGAGTTAAACCAGAACAGATTTCATATGAGTTAAACAGACTGGTTAAACCAGAACAAGATGATGAGAAGTTACAGACAGAAAGACAGAAAGACACTCACCCCAAACTCCATAAAAACTAACAGACCAACATGACAATTCCCCTTTACCTTTGAACTCTGACCTCTACCTTGTCCTTGACTGATAGTTGAACTCTGACCTCCACCTTGTCCTTGACTGATAGTTGAACTCTAACCTCCAGTGTTTACTGTAGCCCAGACTCTGGCTGTATTCGTTCATCGTCATGCCGACCGGTGTGTACACAGAGGACAGAGTTACCTGTCAATCATCAACCCAGCTCAATGCCACTGTATCTGAAATTAGTACACACACACACACACACACACACACACACACACACACACACACACACACACACACACACACACACACACACACACACACACACACACACACACACACACACACACACACACACACACACACACACACACACACACACACACACACACACACACACACACACACACACACACACACACACAAGACTTCAATAGAGAGTTTCCCGATTCATTAACTATTTTAATGTCAAAGTAAGTTGACAACACTCTGCGAAACCAAAACGAAATAAAAGTTTTGGGGATTTGACCTCATACCATTTTATTTCGAACTCAGGGAATCTATTTCAACTATTGCCAGTTGTCTCCAAGAGTCAAAACATTTCTGTAATGTCGAATGCCTCCAACCTCATTGGAAAATAATTAGCTGCAGTATTCACTTAGTCCACCAGGTGGCAGTAAAACCCCACTATCTCCACTCGCATTCAACCAGTCATTCATAAATTATAACTGCAGGGGCTCAGTCCCACATGAAAGAAACCCTATTCGCTATTTATTGCACTACTTTTCAAATCAAATCAAATGTATTTATAAAGCCCTTCTTACATCAGCTGATGTCACAAAGTGCTGTACAGAAACCCAGCCTGAAACCCCAAACAGGAAGCAATGCAGGTGTAGAAGCACGGTGGCTAGGAAACACTCCCTAGGAAGGAGTTTTGTTGCCTTAGCGACTCAAACTGAATTATTCCACTGCTCTATCGGTCTGTTACATACTTCAGTCTGAGACTGTCAACCACTGTGTTCCAACCACTGTGTCACAACCACTGTGTTCCAATCACTGTGTCACAATCACTGTGTTCCAACCACTGTGTTCCAATCACTGTGTTCCAACCACTGTGTACCAATCACTGTGTCACAATCACTGTGTTCCAACCACTGTGTTCCAATCACTGTGTTCCAATCACTGTGTACCAATCACTGTGTCACAATCACTGTGTTCCAACCACTGTGTTCCAATCACTGTGTTCCAACCACTGTGTTCCAACCACTGTGTCACAACCACTGTGTTCCAATCACTGTGTACCAATCACTGTGTCACAATCACTGTGTCACAACCACTGTGTCCCAATCACTGTGTTCCAATCACTGTGTTCCAATCACTGTGTACCAATCACTGTGTACCAATCACTGTGTCACAATCACTGTGTTCCAATCACTGTGTTCCAACCACTGTGTCATAACCGGCCATGATCGGGAGTCCCATACACACAGTTGGCCCAGCGTCGTCCGGGTTTGGCCGGGTTAGGGTAGGGTTTGGCCTGGTTAGGGTAGGGTTTGGCCTGGTTAGGGTAGGGTTTGGCCTGGTTATGGTAGGGTTTGGTCTGGTTAGGGTAGGGTTAGGCCGGGTTAGGGTAGGGTTTGGCCTGGTTAGGGTAGGGTTTGGCCTGGTTAGGGTAGGGTTTGGCCTGGTTATGGTAGGGTTTGGTCTGGTTAGGGTAGGGTTAGGCCGGGTTAGGGTAGGGTTAGGCCGGGTTAGGGTAGGGTTTGGCCTGGTTATGGTAGGGTTTGGTCTGGTTAGGCCGGGTTAGGGTAGGGTTAGGCCGGGTTAGGGTAGGGTTAGGCCGGGTTAGGGTAGGGTTTGGCCGGGTTAGACCATCATAGTAAAATAAGAATTTGATCTTAACTAACTTGCCTAGTTAAATAAAGGTTCTAGAAAAAATGGTTTCTGGTGACGTCATGAGGGATGTTGTATTAAACTAAGTAGACTGTTCAGCGATTGGATCATTTCTAACCAATCAGAGAAGTAAAGCCAATGAAAATGTTCAAACCTCTGCCTGACCCGCGTTCTGGCTCTGGTCCCACCCATCTGTTTCAGGGACCAATCAGGAAGGTTCAAATGTTTTCCTGTTCTGGAAATCATCATGGAGGCAGATTCTCATTGAGAAATCCTCATTAGGCTCTGGTCAGATCCTGACTCATTGAGGGAATAGGGCTCTGGTCTAAGAAGGAACTCCTGTCCATTAGGGCTCTGGTCTAAAGTAGTGCACTATATAGGGAATAGGGCTCTGGTCTAAAGTAGTGCACTATATAGGGAATAGGGCTCTGGTCTAAAGTAGTGCACTATATAGGGAATAGGGCTCTGGTCTAAAGTAGTGCACTATATAGGGAATAGGGCTCTGGTCTAAAGTAGTGCACTATATAGTAGGGCTCTGGTCTAAAGTAGTGCACTATAGCACTATATAGGGAATAGGGCTCTGGTCTAAAGTAGTGCACTATAGGCTCTGGTCTAAAGTAGTGCACTATATAGGGAATAGGGCTCTGGTCTAAAGTAGTGCACTATAGGGCTCTGGTCTAAAGTAGAATAGGGGGCTCTGGTCTAAAGTAGTGCACTATATAGGGAATAGGGCTCTGGTCTAAAGTAGTGCACTATATAGGGAATAGGGCTCTGGTCTAAAGTAGTGCACTATATAGGGAATAGGGCTCTGGTCTAAAGTAGTGCACTATATAGGGAATAGGGCTCTGGTCTAAAGTAGTGCACTATATAGGGAATAGGGCTCTGGTCTAAAGTAGTGCACTATATAGGGAATAGGGCTCTGGTCTAAAGTAGTGCACTATATAGGGAATAGGGCTCTGGTCTAAAGTAGTGCACTATATAGGGAATAGGGCTCTGGTCTAAAGTAGTGCACTATATAGGGAATAGGGCTCTGGTCTAAAGTAGTGCACTATATAGGGAATAGGGCTCTGGTCTAAAGTAGTAGGGCTCTATATAGGGAATAGGGCTCTGGTCTAAAGTAGTGCACTATATAGGGAATAGGGCTCTGGTCTAAAGTAGTGCTATATAGGGAATAGGGCTCTGGTCTAAAGTAGTGCACTATATAGGGAATAGGGCTCTGGTCTAAAGTAGTGCACTATAAGGGAATAGGGCTCTGGTCTAAAGTAGTGCACTATATAGGAATAGGGCTCTGGTCTAAAGTAGTGCACTATATAGGGAATAGGGCTCTGGTCTCTGGTCTAAAGTAGTGTGCACTATATAGGGAATAGGGCTCTGGTCTAAAGTAGTGCACTATATAGGGAATAGGGCTCTGGTCTAAAGTAGTGCACTATATAGGGAATAGGGCTCTGGTCTAAAGTAGTGCACTATATAGGGAATAGGGCTCTGGTCTAAAGTAGTGCACTATATAGGGAATAGGGCTCTGGTCTAAAGTAGTGCACTATATAGGGAATAGGGCTCTGGTCTAAAGTAGTTCACTATATAGGGAATAGGGCTCTGGTCTAAAGTAGTGCACTATATAGGGAATAGGGCTCTGGTCTAAAGTAGTCTGGTCACTATATAGGGAATAGGGCTCTGGTCTAAAGTAGTTCACTATATAGGGAATAGGGCTCTGGTCTAAAGTAGTTCACTATATAGGGAATAGGGCTCTGGTCTAAAGTAGTTCACTATATAGGGAATAGGGCTCTGGTCTAAAGTAGTTCACTATATAGGGAATAGGGCTCTGGTCTAAAGTAGTTCACTCTATAGGGAATAGGGCTCTGGTCTAAAGTAGTTCACTATATAGGGAATAGGGCTCTGGTCTAAAGTAGTTCACTATATAGGGAATAGGGCTCTGGTCTAAAGTAGTTCACTATATAGGGAATAGGGCTCTGGTCTACATAGGGAATAGGGCTCTGGTCTAAAGTAGTGCACTATATAGGGAATAGGGCTCTGGTCTAAAGTAATGCACTATATAGGGAAAATTGTGCCATTTGGGAGCAACTAGAAAACAACTAGCCTATTTTCCTAATAATTTCAGTTGGCTAATCTTTAGGAAAATGACCCTCCCCTTTAACTCACAACAGTTAAATGGTAGAGATGAAATGATACATCTTTAACTCATAACAGTTAAATGAAAATGATACAACCTCCCCTTTAACTCATAACAGTTAAATGGTAGAGATGAAATGATACAACCTCCCCTTTAACTCATAACAGTTAAATGGTAGAGAGGAAATCCCCTTTAACTCATAACAGTTAAATGGTAGAGTTGAAATTATACAACCTCCCCTTTAACTCATAACAGTTAAATGGTAGAGATGATACATCCTTTAACTCATAACAGTTATACAACCTCCTCTTTAACTCATAACAGTTAAATGGTAGAGATGAGATGATACAACCTCCTTTAACTCATAACAGTTAAATGGTAGAGAGGAAATGATACAACCTCCCCTTTAAATCATAACAGTTAAATGGTAGAGAGGAGATGATAATGAGAGAGATAATAACAGGAAATACTGTGTGTGTGTGTGTGTGTGTGTGTGTGTGTGTGTGTGTGTGTGTGTGTGTGTGTGTGTGTGTGTGTGTGTGTGTGTGTGTGTGTGTGTGTGTGTGTGTGTGTGTGTGTGTGTGTGTGTGTGTGTGTGTGTGTGTGTGTGTTACATAAGATTGTGGCAGTGTGTCAACAAATAATTTTATCATCGGAAATGCAGAATGTTATGGAATATAAAACTGAAATATACATGCAATTTACATGAATTATTTCTATAATTTCACACACACACACACACACACACACACACACACACACACACACACACACACACACACACACACACACACACACACACACACACACACACACACACACACACACACACACACACACACACACACACACACACACACTTCCTCTCCCCATTGATTCTGGCACAGTACTCTGCAACCTTTCTCATTGGCCCCAGTTCATTTCTCACGCTGAGTCTCTCCCCTGTTGTCCACTATATTAACACCCTCAAAGGAAAGAGTGTGTGTGTGTGTCTGTGTGTGTGTGTGTGTGTGGTGGGGGGTGAGTGAGTGTGTGTAATAATTCTTGTCTCTGATGATAAACTGGATATTGAGCTACTAGACGGGGGCCGAGCTGACACCTGGTGGAGCGGAGGTCACTCTCTCTGTGTGTGTGTGTGTGTGTGCGTGTGTGTGTGTGTGTGTGTGTGTGTGTGTGTGTGTGTGCGTGCAATAATTCTACTAAAAAGACATGAGAGAAACAGAAAGAATTTAAATCCAGTAATTATCATAAGAAGTAACACCGTCCATCCACCCCATTACGTATCAGCTAAACCTTCAGACTCTTATCTTAACCAGCCAAACGCTTAACTCATTAAGTACATGTAAAGTTACTTTTCCTCTGGAAAAACTGAAGACACATTACTGAAACATCAAAGACATGGATTAGGTCAGGGAGAAAACGCTTAGAGACAGTGAAAGACAGGTTTACAGACAGACAGTAAAAGACAGGTTTACAGACAGACAGTAAAAGACAGGTTTACAGACACAGTAAAAGACAGGTTTACAGACAGACAGTAAAAGACAGGTTTACAGACAGACAGTAAAAAGACAGGTTTACAGACAGACAGACAGTGAAAGACAGGTTTACAGACAGACAGTAAAAGACAGGTTTACAGACAGACAGACAGTGAAAGACAGGTTTACAGACAGACAGTAAAAGACAGGTTTACAGACAGACAGTAAAAGACAGGTTTACAGGTTTACAGACAGTAAAAGACAGGTTTACAGACAGACAGTAAAAGACAGGTTTACAGGTTTAAAGACAGACAGTAAAAGACAGGTTTAAAGACAGACAGTAAAAGACAGGTTTACAGACAGTAAAAGACAGGTTTACAGACAGACAGACAGTAAAAGACAGGTTTACAGACAGACAGACAGTAAAAGACAGGTTTAAAGACAGACAGTAAAAGACAGGTTTACAGACAGTAAAAGACAGGTTTACAGACAGACAGACAGTAAAAGACAGGTTTAGAGACAGACAGTAAAAGACAGGTTTACAGACAGTAAAATACAGGTTTACAGACAGACAGTAAAAGACAGCGAGGGTAGCATTCCAGAGAGACATCAGAGACTGTAACGTTCTTTGCTTCACGGAAACGTGGCTCACTGGAGAGACGCTATCGGAGTCGGTGCAGCCAGCTGGTTTCTTCACGCATCGCGCAGACAGAAACAACCATCTCTCTGGTAGGAAGAGGGGCGGGGCTGTGTGCCTTATATGGTTAACGAGATGTGGTCATAACAACATACAGGAACTCAAGTCCTTCTGTTCACCTGACTTAGAATTCCTCCTAACCAAATGTCGACCTCATTATCTATCACAGCCGCATATATCCCCCTCAAGCAGACACATCGAAGCCCTGAATAAACTTTATTTGACTCTATATAAACTGGAAACCATATATCCTGAGGCTGCATTCATTGTAGCTGGGGATTTTAACAAGGCTAATCTGAAAACAAGACTCTCTAAATTCTATCAGCATATCGATTGTGCAACCAGGGCTGGAGTAAACCCCTGGATCATTGTTATTCTAACTTCCGCGAGGCATATAAGGCCCTCCCCCGCCCTCCTATCGGAAAAGCTGACCACGACTCCACTTTGTTGCTCCCAGCCTATAGACAGAGACTAAAACAGGAAGCTCCCGCGCTCAGTTCTGTTCAACGCTGGTCCGACCAATCTGATTCCACGCTTCAAGACTGCTTCGATCACGTGGACTGGGATATGTTCCGCATTGCGTCCAACAACAACATTGACGAATACGCTGATTCGGTGAGCGAGTTCATTAGAACGTGTGTTGACGATGTCGTTCCCATAGCAACGATTAAAACATTCCCCAACCAGAAACCGTGGATTGATGGCAGCATTCGCGTGAAACTGAAAGCGCGAACCACTGCTTTTAACCAGGGCAAAGTGACCGGAAACATGACCGAATACAAACAGTGTAGCTATTCCCTCCGCAGACAAAGTAGAGTACAAAGTACACAGACAAACTGAATTGGTCCACCCATACAGACAAACTGAATTGGTCCACCCACACAGACAAACTGAATCGGTCCACCCACACAGACAAACTGAATCGGTCCACCCACACAGACAAACTGAATTGGTCCACCCACACAGACAAACTGAATTGGTCCACCCACACAGACAAACTGAATTGGTCCACCCACACAGACAAACTGAATTGGTCCACCCACACAGACAAACTGAATTGGTCCACCCACACAGACAAACTGAATGGGTCCACCCACACAGACAAACTGAATGGGTCCACCCACACAGACAACCTGAATTGGTCCACCCACACAGACAAACTGAATTGGTCCACCCACACAGACAAACTGAATCGGTCCACCCACACAGACAAACTGAATTGGTCCACCCACACAGACAACCTGAATTGGTCCACCCACACAGACAAACTGAATTGGTCCACCCATACAGACAGCGTTGTGAAGAAGGTGCAGCAGCAGCGCCTCTTCAACCTCAGGAGGCTGAAGAAATTTGGCTTGTCACCTAAAACACTCACAAACTTTTACAGATGCACAATCGAGAGCATCCTGGCGGGCTGTATCACCGCCTGGTACGGCAACTGCTCCGCCCTCAACCGTAAGGCTCTCTAGAGGGTATTGAGCTCTGCACAACGCATCACCGGGGGCAAACTACCTTCCCTCCAGGACACCTACACCACCCGATGTCACAGGAAGGCCATAAAGATCATCAAGGACAACAACCACCCGAGCCACTGCCTGTTCAGCCCGCTATCATCCAGAAGGCGAGGTCAATACAGGTGCATCAAAGCTGGGACCGAGAGACTGAAAAACAGCTTCTATCTCAAGGCCATCAGACTGTTAAACAGCCACCACTAACATTGAGTGGCTGCTGCCAACACACTGACTCAACTCCAGCCACTTTAATATTGGAAATTGATGTAAAAAATGTATCACTAGCCACTTTAAACAATGCCACTTAATATAATGTTTACATACCCTACATTACTCATCTCATATGTATATACTGTACTCTATACCATCTACTGCATCTTGCCTATGCTGCTCTGTACCATCACTCATTCATATATTTATGTACATATTATTTATCCCTTTACACTTGTGTGTATAAGACAGTAGTTGTGGAATTGTTAGGTTAGATTACTCGTTGGTTATTACTGCTTTGTCGGAACTAGAAGCACAAGCATTTCGCTACACTCACATTAACATCTGCTAACCATGTGTATGTGACAAATACATTTGATTTGATCTGATTTGAGAAGTCATCAGTGCACACCAGAGGATCTAAGATGACACACACACACACACACACACACACACACACACACACACACACACACACACACACACACACACACACACACACACACACACACACACACACACACACACACACACACACACACACACACACACACACACACACACACACACACACACACACACACAGAGAGAGAAGGATAGGACAGTGAGGTTGTGAATTAAGTTACTCTGAACACACAGAAGAGAGAAAATAAAATAAAAACACCATGTCCCAGCTAGCCTATCAGGTAGGTCACTGATGACCCAGCTAGCCTATCAGGTAGGTCACTGACACAGCTAGCCTATCAGGTAGGTCACTGATGACACAGCTAGCCTATCAGGTAGGTCACTGATGACACAGCTAGCCTATCAGGTAGGTCACTGATGACCCAGCTAGCCTATCAGGTAGGTCACTGATGACACAGCTAGCCTATCAGGTAGGTCACTGATGACCCACCTAGCCTATCAGGTAGGTCACTGATCACCCAGCTAGCCTATCAGGTAGGTCACTGATGACACAGCTAGCCTATCAGGTAGGTCACTGATGACCCACCTAGCCTATCAGGTAGGTCACTGATCACCCAGCTAGCCTATCAGGTAGGTCACTGATGACCCAGCTAGCCTATCAGGTAGGTCACTGACGACCCAGCTAGCCTATCAGGTAGGTCACTGATGACCCACCTAGCCTATCAGGTAGGTCACTGATGACCCAGCTAGCCTATCAGGTAATGTCACTGATGACCCAGCTAGCCTATCAGGTAGGTCACTGATGACCCAGCTAGCCTATCAGGTAGGTCACTGATGACCCAGCTAGCCTATCAGGTAAGTCACTGATGACCCAGCTAGCCTATCAGGTAGGTCACTGATGACCCAGCTAGCCTATCAGGTAGGTCACTGATGACCCAGCTAGCCTATCAGGTAGGTCACTGATGACCCAGCTAGCCTATCAGGTAGGTCACTGATGACACAGCTAGCCTATCAGGTAGGTCACTGATGACCCAGCTAGCCTATCAGGTAGGTCACTGATGACCCAGCTAGCCTATCAGGTAGGTCACTGATGACCCAGCTAGCCTATCAGGTAGGTCACTGATGACCCAGCTAGCCTATCAGGTAGGTCACTGATGACCCAGCTAGCCTATCAGGTAGGTCACTGATGACACAGCTAGCCTGTCAGGTAGGTCACTGACGACCCAGCTAGCCTATCAGGTTTAGACGTTTGAAAAGGTCCTGAGAACGTCTATATGTGCCTTACCTCGTAGCTCACAAAAAAAAATTGTGTTTCACAGGGTCTTGACCGTACCATTGTGAGTTTCCTTCAGACCAACAGGGTTATGTGGACCGTACCATTGTGAGTTTCCTTCAGACCAACAGGGTTATGTGGACCGTACCATTGTGAGTTTCCTTCAGACCAACAGGGGTTATGTGGACCGTACCATTGTGAGTTTCCTTCAGACCAACAGGGGTTATGTGGACCGTACCATTGTGAGTTTCCTTCAGACCAACAGGGTTATGGGACCGTACCATTGTGAGTTTCCTTCAGACCAACAGGGGTTATGTGGACCGTACCATTGTGAGTTGCCTTCAGACCAACAGGGGTTATGTGGACCGTACCATTGTGAGTTTCCTTCAGACCAACAGGGTTATGGACCGTACCATTGTGAGTTTCCTTCAGACCAACAGGGTTATGTGGACCGTACCATTGTGAGTTTCCTTCAGACCAACAGGGTTATGTGGACCGTACCATTGTGAGTTGCCTTCAGACCAACAGGGGTTATGTGGACCGTACCATTGTGAGTTTCCTTCAGACCAACAGGGGTTATGTGACCGTACCATTGTGAGTTTCCTTCAGACCAACAGGGGTTATGTGGACCGTAGTGGTTTCCTTCAGACCAACAGGGGTTATGTGAACCGTACCATTGTGAGTTTCCTTCAGACCAACAGGGGTTATGTGGACCGTACCATTGTGAGTTTCCTTCAGACCAACAGGGGTTATGTGGACCGTACCATTGCCATTGTGAGTTTGTGAGTTTCCTTCAGACCAACAGGGGTTATGTGAACCGTACCATTGTGGCTTCATGTGGTAACAGATGACATCGTAAAACTGGAGGTTAGGCTTGTTCTCACAAATCTGTTTTGTGTGTATGTGTGTGTGTGTGTGAGAGTGTGTGTGCGTGAGAAAGTGTGTGTATGTGTGTGTGTGTGTGAGAGTGTGCGTGCGTGAGAGAGTGTGTGTGCGTGAGAAAGTGTGTGTATGTGTGTGTGTGAGAGTGTGCGTGCGTGAGAGAGAGTGTGCGTGAGAAAGTGTGTGTGTGTGTGTGTGTGAGTGTGCGTGCGTGAGAGAGTGTGTGTGCGTGAGAAAGTGTGTGTGTGTGTGTTGCCAGATTGTTCTTGCTACATTCAGCAATTCCCCCTGATATCTACTGGCATACGTTTCCCTCCCTGTTTCCTCCCTGTTTCCCTCCCATTTCCCTCCCAACCCCCCGTAGGGCTGAGCTTCCTACCATAATGGACTTCATATGAGGCATTGTGCTGCAGAGAGTCACATATAGATTATCCCACATATGGACCTCTTTCCCTACACAGGAGACACTTTCAACAGAGCCTTATGTGGAAAGGACTGTTGTATGGGGAATAGGGGACTGTTATATGGGGAATAGGGGACTGTTATATGGGGAATAGGGGACTGTTGTATGGGGAATAGGGGGCTGTTGTATGGGGAATAGGGGACTGTTGTATGGGGAATAGGGGGACTGTTGTATGGGGAATAGGGGACTGTTGTATGGGGAATAGGGGACTGTTGTATGGGGAATAGGGGACTGTTGTATGGGGAATAGGGGACTGTTGTATGGGGAATAGGGGACTGTTGTATGGGGAATAGGGGACTGTTGTATGGGGAATAGGGGACTGTTGTATGGGGAATAGGGGACTGTTGTATGGGGAATAGGGGGACTGTTGTATGGGGAATAGGGGACTGTTATATGGGGAATAGGGGACTGTTGTATGGGGAATAGGGGACTGTTGTATGGGGAATAGGGGACTGTTGTATGGGGAATAGGGGACTGTTGTATGGGAATAGGGGACTGTTGTATGGGGAATAGGGGACTGTTATATGGGGGGAATAGGGGACTGTTGTATGGGGAATAGGGGCTGTTGTATGGGGAATAGGGACTGTTGTATGGGGAATAGGGGACTGTTATATGGGGAATAGGGACTGTTGTATGGGGAATAGGGGACTGTTGTATGGGGAATAGGGACTGTTGTATGGGGAATAGGGGACTGTTGTATGGGGAATAGGGACTGTTGTATGGGGAATAGGGGACTGTTGTATGGGGAATAGGGGACTGTTATATGGGGAATAGGGGACTGTTGTATGGGGAATAGGGGACTGTTATATGGGAATAGGGGACTGTTGTATGGGGAATAGGGGACTGTTGTATGGGGAATAGGGGACTGTTGTATGGGGAATATGGGGGAATAGGGAGCTGTTGTATGGGGAATAGGGACTGTTGTATGGGGAATAGGGGACTGTTGTATGGGGAATAGGGGACTGTTGTATGGGGAATAGGGGACTGTTGTATGGGGAATAAGGGACTGTTGTATGGGGAATAGGGGACTGTTGTATGGGAATAGGGGACTGTTGTATGGGGAATAGGGACAGTTGTATGGGGAATAGGGGACTGTTGTATGGGGAATAGGGGACTGTTGTATGGGGAATAGGGGACTGTTGTATGGGGATTAGGGGACTGTTGTATGGGGAATAGGGGACTGTTATATGGGGAATAAGGGACTGTTGTATGGGGAATAGGGGACTGTTGTATGGGAATAGGGGACTGTTGTATGGGGAATAGAGGACAGTTATATGGGGAATAGAGGACAGTTGTATGGGGAATAGGGGACTGTTGTATGGGGAATAGGGGACTGTTATATGGGAATAGGGGACTGTTGTATGGGGAATAGGGGACTGTTGTATGGGGAATAGGGGGCTGTTATATGGGGAA
>NW_025745232.1:497129-517129 GCF_021184085.1 Oncorhynchus gorbuscha | reverse complement strand
CTATTACAGTAACTCAGGTCTATTACAGTAACTCAGGTCTACTACAGTAACTCAGAACTACTACAGTAACTCAGAACTACTACAGTAACTATTACAGTAACTCAGGTCTATTACAGTAACTCAGGTCTATTACAGTAACTCAGGTCTATTACAGTAACAGTAACTCAGGACATTCCCTTTGTCATCACTGTATTTCTCATGTTCCTTTCTTCTTTCCATCTCAGAGGCTGTTGTTATGGTTTACTGAGCAGAAACAGGTTTCATTCCTCATGTGTTTCTGTGCTTCTGGGATTCTCTGAATGAAGCCTCATTAATCACTTGAGAAGCCTGTAGATTCTCCCTCACTCTCTCCCCCATGTCCTCCCTCACCCTCTCCCTCTCTCCCTCTTCCCCCATCCTCCTCACCCTCTCACTCTCTCCTCTCCTCCTCATCCTCCCTCACCCTCTCCCTCTCTCCCTCTCCTCCTCTTCCTCCCTCACCCTCTCTCCCTCTCCTCCTCTTCCTCCCTCACCTGCTCCCTACCCTCTCCCCTCTTCCTCCCTTGGCCTCTCCCTTTCTCCCCCTCTTCTTCCCTTGCCCTCTCCCCCTCTCCCTCTCTCCCTCTCCTCTTCTTCCTCTCTTCCCCTCCTCCTCTGCCTCTCTCCATCTCCTCCCCTACACCCCTCTTTTCCTCCCTCATCCCCCCTTTCTCCCCCTCTTCCTCCCCTTCACCTAATGAATGGGTAGAATGGTAGGATGAAGACTGTACAACAGAAATAGGAATGGTAGGATGAAGACAGTACAATATAAATAGGAATTGTAGGATGAAGACAGTACAACATAAATAGGAATGGTAGGATGAAGACAGTACAACATAAATAGGAATGGTAGGATGAAGACTACAACAGAAATAGGAAGCAGACAATAGAAAAGGAACACACTGTGTGTTTGTGTGTGTGTGTGTGTGTGTGTGTGTGTCTATGTGTGTGTGTGTGTGTGTGTGCATGTGTGTTCGTGTGTGTGTGTGTGTCTCTGTTCGTGTGTGTGTGTGTGTGTGTGTGCGTCTGTGTGTGTGTGTGCGTCTGTGTGTGTGTGTGCGTCTGTGTGTGTGTGTGTGCGTCTGTTTGTGTGTGTGTGTATGCGTCTGTGTGTGTGTGTGTGCGTCTGTGTGTGTGTGCATCTGTGTGTGTGTGTGTGTGCATCTGTGTGTGTGTGTGTGTGTGTGTGTGTGTGTGTGTGTGTGTGTGTGTGTGTGTGTGTGTGTGTGTGTGTGTGTGTGTGTGTGTGTGTGCGTCTGTGTTTTTGTGTGTGTGTGTGTGCGTCTGTGTGTGTGTGTGTGTGCGTCTGTGTGTGTGTGTGCGTCTGTGTGTGTGTGTGCGTCTGTGTGTGTATTTGTGTGTGTGTGTGTGTATGCATCTGTGTGTGTGTGTGCGTCTGTGTGTGTGTGCATCTGTGTGTGTATTTGTGTGTGTGTGTGTGTGTATGCATCTGTGTGTGTGTATGTGTGTGTGTGTCTGTGTGTGTGTGTGTGCATTTGTGTGTGTGTGTGTCTGTGTCTGTGTGTGTGTGTGTGTGTGTGTGTGTGTGTGTGTGTGTGTGTGTGTGTGTGTGTCTGTGTGTGTGTGTGTGTGTGTGTGTGTGTGTGTGTGTGTGCGCGTGTGTGTGTGTGTGTGTGTGTGTGTGTGTGTGTGGGCTGAACTAATACAGTTATTACCTACAAGCAGGATATTAGGTCAAGGGTTATATGGGGGGGGGGGCAATATCATTTCCATGGTTACTATCAAAAACCCTCAGGAGGAGAGAGACAGAGAGCCCTTGCCCTAGTAGTCCGTATAGACAGTGTTATGTATTAGCTACAGAATGTCTTGATATAGACAGTAGTCTGTATAGACAGTAGTCTGTATTAGCTACAGAATGTCTTGACATAGACAGTAGTCTGTATAGACAGTAGTCTGTATTAGCTACAGAATGTCTTGACATAGACAGTAGTCTGTATAGACAGTAGTCTGTATTAGTTATATAATGTATTGACATAGACAGTAGTCTGTATTAGCTACAGAATGTATTGACATAGACAGTAGTCTGTATAGACAGTAGTCTGTATTAGCTACAGAATGTCTTGACATAGACAGTAGTCTGTATTAGCTACAGAATGTATTGACATAGACAGCAGTCTGTATAGACAGTAGTGTGTATAGACAGTATTCTGTATTAGTTATATAATGTATTGACATAGACAGTAGTCTGTATTAGCTATAGAATGTATTGACATAGACAGTAGTCTGTATAGACAGTAGTCTGTACAGTAGTAGAATGTATAGACAGCAGTCTGTATAGACAGTAGTCTGTATAGTCTGTATTAGCTATAGAATGTCTTGACATAGACAGTAGTCTGTATTAGCTATAGAATGTCTTGACATAGACAGTAGTCTGTATAGACAGTAGTCTGTATAGACAGTAGTCTGTATTAGTTATAGAATGTCTTGACATAGACAGCAGTCTGTATAGACAGTAGTCTGTATTAGACAGTAGTCTGTATTGCTATAGACATAGTCTGTATAGACAGTAGTCTGTATTAGTTATAGAATGTCTTGACATAGACAGTAGTCTGTATAGACAGTAGTCTGTATAGACAGTAGTCTGTATTAGACAGTAGTCTCTAATGTATTGACATAGAAGTAGTCTGTATAGACAGTAGTCTGTATAGACAGTAGTCTGTATTAGTTATAGAATGTATTGACATAGACTGTAGTCTGTATAGACAGTAGTCTGTATTAGTTATAGAATGTATTGACATAGACAGTAGTCTGTATAGACAGTAGTCTGTATAGACAGTAGTCTGTATTAGCTATAGAATGTCTTGACATAGACAGCAGTCTGTATAGACAGTAGTCTGTATAGACAGTCGTCTGTATTAGTTATATAATGTATTGACATAGACAGTATTCTGTATTAGCTATAGAATGCCTTGACATAGGCAGCAGTCTGTATTAGTTATATAATGTCTTGGCATCACCTATAGTCAGAATATATTTTATATCTTGGTGTTTCTCTGTACAGTATCTTATAGTCAGAATATATTTTATATCTTGGTGTTTCTCTCTACAGTATCTTGGTGTTTCTCTCTACAGTATCCTATAGTCAGAATATATTTTATATATTGGTGTTTCTCTGTACAGTATCTTGGTGTTTCTCTGTACAGTATCTTGGTGTTTCTCTGTACAGTATCCTATAGTCAGAATATATTTTATATCTTGGTGTTTCTCTGTACAGTATCCTATAGTTAGAATATATTTTATATCTTGGTGTTTCTCTGTACAGTATCCTATAGTCAGAATATATTTTATATCTTGGTGTTTCTCTGTACAGTATCTTGGTGTTTCTCTGTACAGTATCTTGGTGTATTCTCTTATATCTTGGTGTTTCTCTGTACAGTATCTTGGTGTTTCTCTGTACAGTATCTTGGTGTTTCTCTGTACAGTATCCTATAGTTAGAATATATTTTATATCTTGGTGTTTCTCTGTACAGTATCTTGGTGTTTCTCTGTACAGTATCTTGGTGTTTCTCTGTACAGTATCTTGGTGTTTCTCTGTACAGTATCCTATAGTCAGAATATATTTTATATCTTGGTGTTTCTCTGTACAGTATCTTGGTGTTTCTCTGTACAGTATCTTGGTGTTTCTTGGTGTTTCTCTGTACAGTATCTTGGTGTTTCTCTGTACAGTATCTTGGTGTTTCTCTGTACAGTATCTTGGTGTTTCTCTGTACAGTATCTTGGTGTTTCTCTTGTGTTTCTCTCTACAGTATCTTGGTGTTTCTCTGTACAGTATCTTGGTGTTTCTATAGTATCCTAGAATATATTTTATATCTTGGTGTTTCTCTCTACAGTATCTTGGTGTTTCTCTGTACAGTATCCTATAGTCAGAATATATATATTGGTGTTTCTTGTACAGTATCTTGGTGTTTCTCTGTACAGTATCTTGGTGTTTCTCTGTACAGTATCCTATAGTCAGAATATATTTTATATCTTGGTGTTTCTCTGTACAGTATCCTATAGTCAGAATATATTTTATATATTGGTGTTTCTTTATATCTTGGTGTTTCTCTGTATCTTGGTGTTTCTCTGTACAGTATCCTATAGTCAGAATATATTTATATCTTGGTGTTTCTCTCTACAGTATCTTGGTGTTTCTCTGTACAGTATCCTATAGTCAGAATATATGTTATATCTTGGTGTTTCTCTCTACAGTATCTTGGTGTTTCTCTCTACAGTATCCTATAGTCAGAATATATGTTATATCTTGTTGTTTCTCTGTACAGTATCTTGGTGTTTCTCTGTACAGTATCTTGGTGTTTCTCTGTCAGTATCTTGGTGTTTCTCTGTACATTATCTTGGTGTTTCTCTGTACAGTATCTTGGTCTTTCTCTGTACAGTATCTTGGTCTTTCTCTGTACAGTATCTTGGTGTTTCTCTGTACAGTATCCTATAGTCAGAATATATTTTATATCTTGTTGTTTCTCTGTACAGTATCTTGGTGTTTCTCTGTACAGTATCTTGGTGTTTCTCTGTCAGTATCTTGGTGTTTCTCTGTACATTATCTTGGTGTTTCTCTGTACAGTATCTTGGTGTTTCTCTGTACAGTATCTTGGTCAGAATTCTCTTATATCTTGGTGTTTCTCTGTACAGTATCCTTAGTCAGAATATATTTTATTATCTTGGTGTTTCTCTGTACAGTATCCTATAGTCAGAATATATGTTATATCTTGGTGTTTCTCTCTACAGTATCTTGGTGTTTCTCTGTACAGTATCTTGGTGTTTCTCTGTACAGTATCCTATAGTCAGAATATATGTTATATCTTGGTGTTTCTCTCTACAGTATCTTGGTGTTTCTCTGTACAGTATCCTATAGTCAGAATATATGTTATATCTTGTTGTTTCTCTGTACAGTATCTTGGTGTTTCTCTGTACATTATCTTGGTGTTTCTCTGTACAGTATCTTGGTGTTTCTCTGTACAGTATCTTGGTGTTTCTCTGTACATTATCTTGGTGTTTCTCTGTACAGTATCTTGGTGTTTCTCTGTACAGTATCTTGGTGTTTCTCTGTACAGTATCCTATAGTTAGAATATATTTTATATCTTTGTGTTTCTCTGTACAGTATCCTATAGTCAGAATATATTTTATATCTTGGTGTTTCTCTCTACAGTATCTTGGTGTTTCTCTGTACAGTATCCTATAGTCAGAATATATTTTATATCTTGGTGTTTCTCTGTACAGTATCTATAGTGTTATTTTATATCTTGGTGTTTCTCTGTACAGTATCTTGGGGTTTCTCTGTACAGTATCTTGGTGTTTCTCTGTATCAGTATCTTGGTGTTTCTCTGTACAGTATCTTGGTGTTTCTCTCTACAGTATCTTGGTTTTCTCTGTATATCTTGGTGTTTCTCTGTACAGTATCTTGGTGTTTCTCTGTACAGTATCCTATAGTCAGAATATATTTTATATCTTGGTGTTTCTCTGTACAGTATCCTATAGTCAGAATATATTTTATATCTTGGTGTTTCTCTGTACAGTATCTATAGTCAGAATATATTTTATATCTTGGTGTTTCTCTGTACAGTATCCTATAGTCAGAATATATTTTATATCTTGGTGTTTCTCTGTACAGTATCTTGGTGTTTCTCTGTACAGTATCCTATAGTCAGAATATATTTTATATCTTGGTGTTTCTCTGTACAGTATATTGGTGTTTCTCTGTACATAATCTTGGTGTTTCTCTGTACAGTATCCTACAGTCAGAATAGATTTTATATCTTGGTGTTTCTCTGTACAGTATCTTGGTGTTTCTCTGTACAGTATCTTGGTGTTTCTCTGTACAGTATCTTGGTGTTTCTCTGTACAGTATCCTATAGTTAGAATATATTTTATATCTTGGTGTTTCTCTGTACAGTATCCTATAGTCAGAATATATTTTATATCTTGGTGTTTCTCTCTACAGTATCTTGGTGTTTCTCTGTACAGTATCCTATAGTCAGAATATATTTTATATCTTGGTGTTTCTCTGTACAGTATCCTATAGTCAGAATATATTTTATATCTTGGTGTTTCTCTGTACAGTATCCTATAGTCAGAATATATTTTATATCTTGGTGTTTCTCTGTACAGTATCCTATAGTCAGAATATATTTTATATCTTGGTGTTTCTCTGTACAGTATCCTATAGTCAGAATATATTTTATATCTTGGTGTTTCTCTGTACAGTATCCTATAGTCAGAATATATTTTATATCTTGGTGTTTCTCTGTACATAATCTTGGTGTTTCTCTGTACAGTATCCTATAGTTAGAATATATTTTATATCTTGGTGTTTCTCTGTACAGTATCCTATAGTCAGAATATATTTTATATCTTGGTGTTTCTCTGTACAGTATATTGGTGTTTCTCTGTACATAATCTTGGTGTTTCTCTGTACAGTATCCTACAGTCAGAATATATTTTATATCTTGGTGTTTCTCTGTACAGTATCTTGGTGTTTCTCTGTACAGTATCCTATAGTCAGAATATATTTTATATCTTGGTGTTTCTCTCTACAGTATCTTGGTGTTTCTCTGTACAGTATCCAATAGTCAGAATATATTTTATATCTTGGTGTTTCTCTGTACAGTATCCTATAGTCAGAATATATTTTATATCTTGGTGTTTCTCTGTACAGTATCCTATAGTCAGAATATATTTTATATCTTGGTGTTTCTCTGTACAGTATATTGGTGTTTCTCTGTACATAATCTTGGTGTTTCTCTGTACAGTATCCTACAGTCAGAATATATTTTATATCTTGGTGTTTCTCTGTACAGTATCTTGGTGTTTCTCTGTACAGTATCCTATAGTCAGAATATATTTTATATCTTGGTGTTTCTCTCTACAGTATCTTGGTGTTTCTCTGTACAGTATCCTATAGTCAGAATATATTTTATATCTTGGTGTTTCTCTGTACAGTATCCTACAGTCAGAATATATTTTATATCTTGGTGTTTCTCTCTACAGTATCCTATAGTCAGAATATATTTTATATATTGGTGTTTCTCTGTACAGTATCTTGGTGTTTCTCTGTACAGTATCTTGGTGTTTCTCTGTACAGTATCCTATAGTCAGAATATATTTTATATCTTGGTGTTTCTCTGTACAGTATCTTGGTGTTTCTCTGTACAGTATCCTATAGTTAGAATATATTTTATATCTTGGTGTTTCTCTCTACAGTATCTTGGTGTTTCTCTCTACAGTATCCTATAGTCAGAATATATTTTATATATTGGTGTTTCTCTGTACAGTATCTAGGTGTTTCTCTGTACAGTATCTTGGTGTTTCTCTGTACAGTATCTTGGTGTTTCTCTGTACAGTATCTTGGGGTTTCTCTGTACAGTATCTTGGTGTTTCTCTGTACTGTATCTTGGTGTTTCTCTGTACAGTATCCTATAGTTAGAATATATTTTATATCTTTGTGTTTCTCTCTACAGTATCTTGGTGTTTCTCTGTACAGTATCTTGGTGTTTCTCTGTACAGTATCCTATAGTTAGAATATATTTTATATCTTGGTGTTTCTCTGTACAGTATCCTATAGTCAGAATATATTTTATATCTTGGTGTTTCTCTGTACAGTATCTTGGTGTTTCTCTGTACAGTATCCTATAGTTAGAATATATTTTATATCTTGGTGTTTCTCTCTACAGTATCTTGGTGTTTCTCTGTACAGTATCCTATTGTCAGAATATATTTTATATCTTGGTGTTTCTCTGTACAGTATCCTATAGTCAGAATATATTTTATATATTGGTGTTTCTCTGTACAGTATCTTGGTGTTTCTCTCTACAGTATCTTGGTGTTTCTCTCTACAGTATCCTATAGTCAGAACATATTTTATATATTGGTGTTTCTCTGTACAGTATCTTGGTGTTTCTCTGTACAGTATCTTGGTGTTTCTCTGTACAGTATCTTGGTGTTTCTCTGTACAGTATCTTGGTGTTTCTCTGTACAGTATCTTGGTGTTTCTGTGTACAGTATCTTGGTGTTTCTCTGTACAGTATCTTGGTGTTTCTCTGTACATTATCTTGGTGTTTCTCTGTACAGTATCCTATAGTCAGAATATATGTTATATCTTGGTGTTTCTCTCTACAGTATCTTGGTGTTTCTCTGTACAGTATCTTGGTGTTTCTCTCTACAGTATCTTGGTGTTTCTCTCTACAGTATCTTGGTGTTTCTCTGTACAGTATCTTGGTGTTTCTCTGTACATTATCTTGGTGTTTCTCTGTACAGTATCCTATAGTCAGAATATATGTTATATCTTGGTGTTTCTCTCTACAGTATCTTGGTGTTTCTCTGTACAGTATCTTGGTGTTTCTCTCTACAGTATCTTGGTGTTTCTCTGTACAGTATCCTATAGTTAGAATATATTTTATATCTTGGTGTTTCTCTCTACAGTATCTTGGTGTTTCTCTCTACAGTATCTTGGTGTTTCTCTGTACAGTATCCTATAGTTAGAATATATTTTATATCTTGGTGTTTCTCTCTACAGTATCTTGGTGTTTCTCTGTACAGTATCCTATAGTTAGAATATATTTTATATCTTGGTGTTTCTCTGTACAGTATCTTGGTGTTTCTCTGTACAGTATCTTGGTGTTTCTCTCTACAGTATCTTGGTGTTTCTCTCTACAGTATCTTGGTGTTTCTCTATACAGTATCTTGGTGTTTCTCTGTACAGTATCTTGGTGTTTCTCTGTACTGTATCCTATAGTTAGAATATATTTTATATCTTTGTGTTTCTCTGTACAGTATCTTATAGTCAGAATATATTTTATATCTTGGTGTTTCTCTGTACAGTATCTTGGTGTTTCTCTGTACAGTATCTTGGGGTTTCTCTGTACAGTATCTTGGTGTTTCTCTGTACAGTATCCTATTGTCAGAATATATTTTATATCTTGGTGTTTCTCTGTACAGTATATTGGTGTTTCTCTGTACAGTATCTTGGTGTTTCTCTGTACAGTATCATATAGTCAGAATATATTTTATATCTTGGTGTTTCTCTGTACAGTTTCTTGGTGTTTCTCTGTACAGTTTCTTGGTGTTTCTCTGTACAGTATCTTGGTGTTTCTCTCTACAGTATCTTGGTGTTTCTCTGTACAGTATCTTGGTGTTTCTCTGTACTGTATCCTATAGTTAGAATATATTTTATATCTTTGTGTTTCTCTCTACAGTATCTTGGTGTTTCTCTGTACAGTATCTTGGTGTTTCTCTGTACAGTTTCTTGGTGTTTCTCTGTACAGTTTCTTGGTGTTTCTCTGTACAGTATCTTGGTGTTTCTCTCTACAGTATCTTGGTGTTTCTCTGTACAGTATCTTGGTGTTTCTCTGTACAGTTTCTTGGTGTTTCTCTGTACAGTTTCTTGGTGTTTCTCTCTACAGTATCTTGGTGTTTCTCTGTACAGTTTCTTGGTGTTTCTCTGTACAGTTTCTTGGTGTTTCTCTGTACAGTATCTTGATGTTTCTCTGTACAGTATCTTGGTGTTTCTCTGTACAGTATCTTGGTGTTTCTCTCTACAGTATCTTGGTGTTTCTCTGTACAGTATCTTGGTGTTTCTCTGTACAGTATCTTGGTGTTTCTCTGTACAGTATCTTGGTGTTTCTCTGTACAGTATCTTGGTGTTTCTCTGTACAGTTTCTTGGTGTTTCTCTGTACAGTATCCTATAGTTACAATATATTTTATATCTTGGTGTTTCTCTCTACAGTATCTTGGTGTTTCTCTGTACAGTATCCTATAGTTAGAATATATTTTATATCTTGGTGTTTCTCTCTACAGTATCTTGGTGTTTCTCTGTACAGTATCCTATTGTCAGAATATATTTTATATCTTGGTGTTTCTCTGTACAGTATCCTATAGTCAGAATATATTTTATATATTGGTGTTTCTCTGTACAGTATCTTGGTGTTTCTCTGTACAGTATCTTGGTGTTTCTCTGTACAGTATCTTGGTGTTTCTCTGTACATTATCTTGGTGTTTCTCTGTACAGTATCCTATAGTCAGAATATATTTTATATATTGGTGTTTCTCTGTACAGTATCTTGGTGTTTCTCTGTACAGTATCCTATAGTCAGAATATATTTTATATCTTGGTGTTTCTCTGTACAGTATCTTGGTGTTTCTCTGTACAGTATCCTATAGTCAGAATATATTTTATATCTTGGTGTTTCTCTGTACAGTATCTTGGTGTTTCTCTCTACAGTATCTTGGTGTTTCTCTGTACAGTATCTTGGTGTTTCTCTCTACAGTATCTTGGTGTTTCTCTGTACAGTATCCAATAGTCAGAATATATTTTATATCTTGGTGTTTCTCTGTACAGTATCCTATAGTCAGAATATATTTTATATCTTGGTGTTTCTCTGTACAGTATCCTATAGTCAGAATATATTTTATATCTTGGTGTTTCTCTGTACAGTATCCTATAGTCAGAATATATTTTATATCTTGGTGTTTCTCTGTACATAATCTTGGTGTTTCTCTGTACAGTATCCTATAGTTAGAATATATTTTATATCTTGGTGTTTCTCTGTACAGTATCCTATAGTCAGAATATATTTTATATCTTGGTGTTTCTCTGTACAGTATATTGGTGTTTCTCTGTACATAATCTTGGTGTTTCTCTGTACAGTATCCTACAGTCAGAATATATTTTATATCTTGGTGTTTCTCTGTACAGTATCTTGGTGTTTCTCTGTACAGTATCCTATAGTCAGAATATATTTTATATCTTGGTGTTTCTCTCTACAGTATCTCGGTGTTTCTCTGTACAGTATCCTATAGTCAGAATATATTTTATATCTTGGTGTTTCTCTGTACAGTATCCTACAGTCAGAATATATTTTATATCTTGGTGTTTCTCTGTACAGTATCTTGGTGTTTCTCTGTACAGTATCTTGGTGTTTCTCTGTACAGTATCCTATAGTCAGAATATATTTTATATCTTGGTGTTTCTCTGTACAGTATCTTGGTGTTTCTCTGTACAGTATCCTATAGTTAGAATATATTTTATATCTTGGTGTTTCTCTCTACAGTATCTTGGTGTTTCTCTCTACAGTATCCTATAGTCAGAATATATTTTATATATTGGTGTTTCTCCGTACAGTATCTTGGTATTTCTCTGTACAGTATCTTGGTGTTTCTCTGTACAGTATCCTATAGTCAGAATATATTATATATCTTGGTGTTTCTCTCTACAGTATCTTGGTGTTTCTCTGTACAGTATCTTGGTGTTTCTCTGTACAGTATCCTATAGTCAGAATATATTTTATATCTTGGTGTTTCTCTGTACAGTATCTTGGTGTTTCTCTGTACAGTATCCTATAGTCAGAATATATTTTATATCTTGGTGTTTCTCTGTACAGTATCTTGGTGTTTCTCTCTACAGTATCTAGGTGTTTCTCTCTACAGTATCTTGGGGTTTCTCTGTATAGTATCTTGGTGTTTCTCTGTACAGTATCCTATAGTTAGAATATATTTTATATCTTGGTGTTTCTCTGTACATTATCCTATAGTCAGAATATATTTTATATCTTGGTGTTTCTCTGTACAGTATCTTGGTGTTTCTCTGTACAGTATCCTATAGTTAGAATATATTTTATATCTTGGTGTTTCTCTCTACAGTATCTTGGTGTTTCTCTGTACAGTATCCTATTGTCAGAATATATTTTATATATTGGTGTTTCTCTGTACAGTATCTTGGTGTTTCTCTCTACAGTATCTTGGTGTTTCTCTCTACAGTATCCTATAGTCAGAATATATTTTATATATTGGTGTTTCTCTGTACAGTATCTTGGTGTTTCTCTGTACAGTATCTTGGTGTTTCTCTGTACAGTATCTTGGTGTTTCTCTGTACATTATCTTGGTGTTTCTCTGTACAGTATCCTATAGTCAGAATATATTTTATATATTGGTGTTTCTCTGTACAGTATCTTGGTGTTTCTCTGTACAGTATCCTATAGTCAGAATATATTTTATATCTTGGTGTTTCTCTGTACAGTATCTTGGTGTTTCTCTGTACAGTATCCTATAGTCAGAATATATTTTATATCTTGGTGTTTCTCTGTACAGTATCTTGGTGTTTCTCTCTACAGTATCTTGGTGTTTCTCTGTACAGTATCTTGGTGTTTCTCTCTACAGTATCTTGGTGTTTCTCTGTACAGTATCCAATAGTCAGAATATATTTTATATCTTGGTGTTTCTCTGTACAGTATCCTATAGTCAGAATATATTTTATATCTTGGTGTTTCTCTGTACAGTATCCTATAGTCAGAATATATTTTATATCTTGGTGTTTCTCTGTACAGTATCCTATAGTCAGAATATATTTTATATCTTGGTGTTTCTCTGTACATAATCTTGGTGTTTCTCTGTACAGTATCCTATAGTTAGAATATATTTTATATCTTGGTGTTTCTCTGTACAGTATCCTATAGTCAGAATATATTTTATATCTTGGTGTTTCTCTGTACAGTATATTGGTGTTTCTCTGTACATAATCTTGGTGTTTCTCTGTACAGTATCCTACAGTCAGAATATATTTTATATCTTGGTGTTTCTCTGTACAGTATCTTGGGGTTTCTCTGTACAGTATCCTATAGTCAGAATATATTTTATATCTTGGTGTTTCTCTCTACAGTATCTCGGTGTTTCTCTGTACAGTATCCTATAGTCAGAATATATTTTATATCTTGGTGTTTCTCTGTACAGTATCCTACAGTCAGAATATATTTTATATCTTGGTGTTTCTCTGTACAGTATCTTGGTGTTTCTCTGTACAGTATCTTGGTGTTTCTCTGTACAGTATCCTATAGTCAGAATATATTTTATATCTTGGTGTTTCTCTGTACAGTATCTTGGTGTTTCTCTGTACAGTATCCTATAGTTAGAATATATTTTATATATTGGTGTTTCTCTCTACAGTATCTTGGTGTTTCTCTCTACAGTATCCTATAGTCAGAATATATTTTATATATTGGTGTTTCTCTGTACAGTATCTTGGTGTTTCTCTGTACAGTATCTTGGTGTTTCTCTGTACAGTATCCTATAGTCAGAATATATTTTATATCTTGGTGTTTCTCTCTACAGTATCTTGGTGTTTCTCTGTACAGTATCTTGGTGTTTCTCTGTACAGTATCCTATAGTCAGAATATATTTTATATCTTGGTGTTTCTCTGTACAGTATCTTGGTGTTTCTCTGTACAGTATCCTATAGTCAGAATATATTTTATATCTTGGTGTTTCTCTGTACAGTATCTTGGTGTTTCTCTGTACAGTATCTTGGTGTTTCTCTGTACAGTATCTAGGTGTTTCTCTGTACAGTATCTTGGTGTTTCTCTGTACAGTATCTTGGTGTTTCTCTCTACAGTATCTAGGTGTTTCTCTCTACAGTATCTTGGGGTTTCTCTGTACAGTATCTTGGTGTTTCTCTGTACAGTATCCTATAGTTAGAATATATTTTATATCTTGGTGTTTCTCTGTACAGTATCCTATAGTCAGAATATATTTTATATCTTGGTGTTTCTCTGTACAGTATCTTGGTGTTTCTCTGTACAGTATCCTATAGTTAGAATATATTTTATATATTGGTGTTTCTCTCTACAGTATCTTGGTGTTTCTCTGTACAGTATCCTATTGTCAGAATATATTTTATATCTTGGTGTTTCTCTGTACAGTATCCTATAGTCAGAATATATTTTATATATTGGTGTTTCTCTGTACAGTATCTTGGTGTTTCTCTCTACAGTATCTTGGTGTTTCTCTCTACAGTATCCTATAGTCAGAACATATTTTATATATTGGTGTTTCTCTGTACAGTATCTTGGTGTTTCTCTGTACAGTATCTTGGTGTTTCTCTGTACAGTATCTTGGTGTTTCTCTCTACAGTATCCTATAGTCAGAATATATTTTATATATTGGTGTTTCTCTGTACAGTATATTGGTGTTTCTCTGTACATTATCTTGGTGTTTCTCTGTACAGTATCTTGGTGTTTCTCTGTACAATATCTTGGTGTTTCTCTGTACAGTATCTTGGTGTTTCTCTGTACAGTATCTTGGTGTTTCTCTGTACATTATCTTGGTGTTTCTCTGTACAGTATCCTATAGTCAGAATATATGTTATATCTTGGTGTTTCTCTCTACAGTATCTTGGTGTTTCTCTGTACAGTATCTTGGTGTTTCTCTGTACAGTATCCTATAGTTAGAATATATTTTATATCTTGGTGTTTCTCTCTACAGTATCTTGGTGTTTCTCTGTACAGTATCCTATAGTCAGAATATATTTTATATCTTTGTGTTTCTCTGTACAGTATCTTATAGTCAGAATATATTTTATATCTTGGTGTTTCTCTGTACAGTATCTTATAGTCAGAATATATTTTATATCTTGGTGTTTCTCTGTACAGTATCTTGGGGTTTCTCTGTACAGTATCTTGGTGTTTCTCTGTACAGTATCCTATTGTCAGAATATATTTTATATCTTGGTGTTTCTCTGTACAGTATATTGGTGTTTCTCTGTACAGTATCTTGGTGTTTCTCTGTACAGTATCATATAGTCAGAATATATTTTATATCTTGGTGTTTCTCTGTACAGTTTCTTGGTGTTTCTCTGTACAGTTTCTTGGTGTTTCTCTGTACAGTATCTTGGTGTTTCTCTCTACAGTATCTTGGTGTTTCTCTGTACAGTATCTTGGTGTTTCTCTGTACAGTATCATATAGTCAGAATATATTTTATATCTTGGTGTTTCTCTGTACAGTTTCTTGGTGTTTCTCTGTACAGTTTCTTGGTGTTTCTCTGTACAGTATCTTGGTGTTTCTCTCTACAGTATCTTGGTGTTTCTCTGTACAGTATCTTGGTGTTTCTCTGTACTGTATCCTATAGTTAGAATATATTTTATATCTTTGTGTTTCTCTCTACAGTATCTTGGTGTTTCTCTGTACACTATCTTGGTGTTTCTCTGTACAGTTTCTTGGTGTTTCTCTGTACAGTTTCTTGGTGTTTCTCTGTACAGTATCTTGGTGTTTCTCTCTACAGTATCTTGGTGTTTCTCTGTACAGTATCTTGGTGTTTCTCTGTACAGTTTCTTGGTGTTTCTCTGTACAGTTTCTTGGTGTTTCTCTCTACAGTATCTTGGTGTTTCTCTGTACAGTTTCTTGGTGTTTCTCTGTACAGTTTCTTGGTGTTTCTCTGTACAGTATCTTGATGTTTCTCTGTACAGTATCTTGGTGTTTCTCTGTACAGTATCTTGGTGTTTCTCTCTACAGTATCTTGGTGTTTCTCTGTACAGTATCTTGGTGTTTCTCTGTACAGTATCTTGGTGTTTCTCTGTACAGTATCTTGGTGTTTCTCTGTACAGTATCTTGGTGTTTCTCTGTACAGTTTCTTGGTGTTTCTCTGTACAGTATCCTATAGTTAGAATATATTTTATATCTTGGTGTTTCTCTCTACAGTATCTTGGTGTTTCTCTGTACAGTATCCTATAGTTAGAATATATTTTATATCTTGGTGTTTCTCTCTACAGTATCTTGGTGTTTCTCTGTACAGTATCCTATTGTCAGAATATATTTTATATCTTGGTGTTTCTCTGTACAGTATCCTATAGTCAGAATATATTTTATATATTGGTGTTTCTCTGTACAGTATCTTGGTGTTTCTCTGTACAGTATCTTGGTGTTTCTCTGTACAGTATCTTGGTGTTTCTCTGTACATTATCTTGGTGTTTCTCTGTACAGTATCCTATAGTCAGAATATATTTTATATATTGGTGTTTCTCTGTACAGTATCTTGGTGTTTCTCTGTACAGTATCCTATAGTCAGAATATATTTTATATCTTGGTGTTTCTCTGTACAGTATCTTGGTGTTTCTCTGTACAGTATCCTATAGTCAGAATATATTTTATATCTTGGTGTTTCTCTGTACAGTATCTTGGTGTTTCTCTCTACAGTATCTTGGTGTTTCTCTGTACAGTATCTTGGTGTTTCTCTCTACAGTATCTTGGTGTTTCTCTGTACAGTATCCAATAGTCAGAATATATTTTATATCTTGGTGTTTCTCTGTACAGTATCCTATAGTCAGAATATATTTTATATCTTGGTGTTTCTCTGTACAGTATCCTATAGTCAGAATATATTTTATATCTTGGTGTTTCTCTGTACAGTATCTTGGTGTTTCTCTGTACAGTATCCTATAGTTAGAATATATTTTATATCTTGGTGTTTCTCTCTACAGTATCTTGGTGTTTCTCTCTACAGTATCCTATAGTCAGAATATATTTTATATATTGGTGTTTCTCTGTACAGTATCTTGGTGTTTCTCTGTACAGTATCTTGGTGTTTCTCTATACAGTATCCTATAGTCAGAATATATTTTATATCTTGGTGTTTCTCTCTACAGTATCTTGGTGTTTCTCTGTACAGTATCTTGGTGTTTCTCTGTACAGTATCCTATAGTCAGAATATATTTTATATCTTGGTGTTTCTCTGTACAGTATCTTGGTGTTTCTCTGTACAGTATCCTATAGTCAGAATATATTTTATATCTTGGTGTTTCTCTGTACAGTATCTTGGTGTTTCTCTGTACAGTATCTTGGTGTTTCTCTGTACAGTATCTAGGTGTTTCTCTGTACAGTATCTTGGTGTTTCTCTGTACAGTATCTTGGTGTTTCTCTCTACAGTATCTAGGTGTTTCTCTCTACAGTATCTTGGGGTTTCTCTGTACAGTATCTTGGTGTTTCTCTGTACAGTATCCTATAGTTAGAATATATTTTATATCTTGGTGTTTCTCTGTACAGTATCCTATAGTCAGAATATATTTTATATCTTGGTGTTTCTCTGTACAGTATCTTGGTGTTTCTCTGTACAGTATCCTATAGTTAGAATATATTTTATATCTTGGTGTTTCTCTCTACAGTATCTTGGTGTTTCTCTGTACAGTATCCTATTGTCAGAATATATTTTATATCTTGGTGTTTCTCTGTACAGTATCCTATAGTCAGAATATATTTTATATATTGGTGTTTCTCTGTACAGTATCTTGGTGTTTCTCTCTACAGTATCTTGGTGTTTCTCTCTACAGTATCCTATAGTCAGAACATATTTTATATATTGGTGTTTCTCTGTACAGTATCTTGGTGTTTCTCTGTACAGTATCTTGGTGTTTCTCTGTACAGTATCTTGGTGTTTCTCTCTACAGTATCCTATAGTCAGAATATATTTTATATATTGGTGTTTCTCTGTACAGTATATTGGTGTTTCTCTGTACAGTATATTGGTGTTTCTCTGTACATTATCTTGGTGTTTCTCTGTACAGTATCTTGGTGTTTCTCTGTACAATATCTTGGTGTTTCTCTGAACAGTATCTTGGTGTTTCTCTGTACAGTATCTTGGTGTTTCTCTGTACATTATCTTGGTGTTTCTCTGTACAGTATCCTATAGTCAGAATATATGTTATATCTTGGTGTTTCTCTCTACAGTATCTTGGTGTTTCTCTGTACAGTATCCTATAGTTAGAATATATTTTATATCTTGGTGTTTCTCTCTACAGTATCTTGGTGTTTCTCTGTACAGTATCCTATAGTCAGAATATATTTTATATCTTTGTGTTTCTCTGTACAGTATCTTATAGTCAGAATATATTTTATATCTTCGTGTTTCTCTGTACAGTATCTTATAGTCAGAATATATTTTATATCTTGGTGTTTCTCTGTACAGTATCTTGGGGTTTCTCTGTACAGTATCTTGGTGTTTCTCTGTACAGTATCCTATTGTCAGAATATATTTTATATCTTGGTGTTTCTCTGTACAGTATATTGGTGTTTCTCTGTACAGTATCTTGGTGTTTCTCTGTACAGTATCATATAGTCAGAATATATTTTATATCTTGGTGTTTCTCTGTACAGTTTCTTGGTGTTTCTCTGTACAGTTTCTTGGTGTTTCTCTGTACAGTATCTTGGTGTTTCTCTCTACAGTATCTTGGTGTTTCTCTGTACAGTATCTTGGTGTTTCTCTGTACAGTTTCTTGGTGTTTCTCTGTACAGTTTCTTGGTGTTTCTCTGTACAGTATCTTGGTGTTTCTTTCTACAGTATCTTGGTGTTTCTCTGTACAGTATATTGGTGTTTCTCTGTACAGTATCTTGGTGTTTCTCTGTACAGTATCATATAGTCAGAATATATTTTATATCTTGGTGTTTCTCTGTACAGTTTCTTGGTGTTTCTCTGTACAGTATCTTGGTGTTTCTCTGTACAGTATCTTGGTGTTTCTCTGTACAGTATCTTGATGTTTCTCTGTACAGTATCTTGCGGTTTCTCTGTACAGTATCTTGGTGTTTCTCTGTACAGTATCTTGGTGTTTCTCTGTACAGTATCTTGATGTTTCTCTGTACAGTATCTTGGTGTTTCTCTGTACAGTATCTTGGTGTTTCTCTCTACAGTATCTTGGTGTTTCTCTGTACAGTATCTTGGTGTTTCTCTGTACAGTATCTTGGTGTTTCTCTCTACAGTATCTTGGTGTTTCTCTGTACAGTATCTTGGTGTTTCTCCGTACAGTATCCTATAGTCAGAATATATTTTATATCTTTGTGTTTCTCTCTACAGTTTCTTGGTGTTTCTCTGTACAGTATCTTGGTGTTTCTCTGTACAGTATCTTGGTGTTTCTCTGTACAGTATCTTGATGTTTCTCTGTACAGTATCTTGGTGTTTCTCTGTACAGTATCTTGGTGTTTCTCTCTACAGTATCTTGGTGTTTCTCTGTACAGTATCTTGGTGTTTCTCTCTACAGTATCTTGGTGTTTCTCTGTACAGTATCTTGGTGTTTCTCTCTACAGTATCCTATAGTTAGAATATATTTTATATCTTGGTGTTTCTCTGTACAGTATCCTATAGTCAGAATATATTTTATATCTTTGTGTTTCTCTGTACAGTATCCTATAGTCAGAATATATTTTATATCTTGGTGTTTCTCTGTACAGTATCTTGGTGTTTCTCTGTACAGTATCCTATAGTCAGAATATATTTTATATCTTGGTGTTTCTCTCTACAGTATCTTGGTGTTTCTCTGTACAGTATCCTATAGTTAGAATATATTTTATATCTTGGTGTTTCTCTGTACAGTATCCTATAGTCAGAATATATTTTATATCTTGGTGTTTCTCTGTACAGTATCTTGGTGTTTCTCTGTACAGTATATTGGTGTTTCTCTGTACAGTATCTTGGTGTTTCTCTGTACAGTATCCTATAGTCAGAATATATTTTATATATTGGTGTTTCTCTGTACAGTATCTTGGTGTTTCTCTGTACAGTATCTTGGTGTTTCTCTGTACAGTATCCTATAGTCAGAATATATTTTATATATTGGTGTTTCTCTGTACAGTATCTTGGTGTTTCTCTGTACAGTATCTTGGTGTTTCTCTGTACAGTATCTTGGTGTTTCTCTGTACATTATCTTGGTGTTTCTCTGTACAGTATCCTATAGTCAGAATATATTTTATATATTGGTGTTTCTCTGTACAGTATCTTGGTGTTTCTCTGTACAGTATCTTGGTGTTTCTCTGTACAGTATCTTGGTGTTTCTCTGTACAGTATCCTATAGTCAGAATATATTTTATATCTTGGTGTTTCTCTGTACAGTATCTTGGTGTTTCTCTGTACAGTATCTTGGTGTTTCTCTGTACAGTATCTTGGTGTTTCTCTGTACAGTATCCTATAGTTAGAATATATTTTATATCTTGGTGTTTCTCTGTACAGTATCTTGGTGTTTCTCTGTACAGTATCTTGGTGTTTCTCTGTACAGTATCCTATAGTTAGAATATATTTTATATCTTGGTGTTTCTCTGTACAGTATCTTGGTGTTTCTCTGTACAGTATCTTGGTGTTTCTCTGTACAGTATCCTATAGTCAGAATATATTTTATATATTGGTGTTTCTCTGTACAGTATCTTGGTGTTTCTCTCTACAGT
>NW_025745232.1:459629-489629 GCF_021184085.1 Oncorhynchus gorbuscha | reverse complement strand
GTGAAAACTAATTAACAGTTTTTAATGAGCGTTTGAGTCATCCAGTCTTGCAGGTAATGTGAATAACAAAAGATGTAATCAAAACATTGTTTACCAAAGACTCTGGCAATTACTTCTGTAAACTGATCTATTGGCATACTACCTGCTCACATTAACACGCTCAACAGTGAACAGTCACTGCAAACACAGCTATCTCTTTATGCAGACACTGTACAGTACCAGGCAACAGTGAACAGTCACTGCAAACACAGCTATCTCTTTATGCAGACCCTGTACAGTACCAGGCAACAGTGAACAGTCACTGCAAACACAGCTATCTCTTTATGCAGACCCTGTACAGTACCAGGCAACAGTGAACAGTCACTGCAAACACAGCTATCTCTTTATGCAGACCCTGTACAGTACCAGGCAACAGTGAACAGTCACTGCAAACACAGCTATCTCTTTATGCAGACCCTGTACAGTACCAGGCAACAGTGAACAGTCACTGCAAACACAGCTATCTCTTTATGCAGACCCTGTACAGTACCAGGCAACAGTGAACAGTCACTGCAAACACAGCTATCTCTTTATGCAGACCCTGTACAGTACCAGGCAACAGTGAACAGTCACTGCAAACACAGCTATCTCTTTATGCAGACCCTGTACAGTACCAGGCAACAGTGAACAGTCACTGCAAACACAGCTATCTCTTTATGCAGACCCTGTACAGTACCAGGCAACAGTGTGGACGCACCGACTCATTCAAGGGTTCTTCCTTCAGACCCTGAAACTAATAGGTGGGTACAAGCGTTCACTGGTAACGTAGGTACGGGGTCGTTAGGGGTCATAGGGGGTCAGTACCAGGTCGTTCAGGGTCATAGGGGTCGTACGGTGTCGTTAGGGGTCATAGGGGTCAGACGGGGTCGTACCAGGTCATAGGGGGTCGTACGGGGTCGTTAGGGGTCATAGGGGGTCGTACGGGGTCGTTAGGGGTCATAGGGGGTCGTACGGGGTAGTTAGGGGTCGTTAGGGGTCGTTAGGGGTCATAGGGGGTCGTACGGGGTAGTTAGGGGTGGTTATGGGTCATTAGGGGTCGTTAGGGGTCATAGGGGTCGTACGGGGTAGTTAGGGGTGGTTATGGGTCATTAGGGGGTCGTTAGGGGTCATAGGGGGTCGTACAGGGTCGTTAGGGGTGGTTATGGGTCGTTAGGAGTCGTTAGGGGTCGTTAGGGGTAGTTAGGGTTGGTTATGGGTCGTTAGGGGTCGTTAGGGGTGGTTAGGGTTCATAGGGGGTTGTACGGGGTCGTTAGGGGTGGTTAGGGGTCGTTAGGGGTGGTTATGGGTCGTTAGGGGTCGTACAGGGTCGTTAGGGGTCATAGAGTGCCGTTAGGGGTCGTTAGGATAAAGGGTAATCCTGGACACCCAGAAGTGAAATCTCATCCCACGGACCTATCTACTGCTCTCTCTCTGTCTGTCTCTCTCTCTCTCTCTCTCTCTCTCTCTCTCTCTCTCTCTCTCTCTCCCTCTCTCCCTCCCTCTCTCTCCCTCCCTCCTATCTACCGTTTAGGAGACGTAGGTTTTTCCAGGAGAGTTTACAATCAGGGATATATAAGATAGTAGTGACAAATAGTGACAAATTCTGATACTCGCCTTTTTCTGCACCGCGGGTCGTTAGTAGTTGTGTTTGAGGCTGAAGGGAAAACCTGTGTGTTTTACTCACCCTCTCTCCCTGTGAAAACCCAGTGTGTTTACACACACACACACACACACACACACACACACACACACACACACACACACACACACACACACACACACACACACACACACACACACACACACACACACACACACACACACAGACACACACAGTTTCACATCATGAGAAACACAATGGGTGTGTCTGTGTAAATTTAATATTCAGTGGAGAAAAAGCCCGGTCTCTTAATCCTGCTCCCTCCCTCCCTCCCTCCCTCCCTCCCTCCCTCCCTCCCTCCCTCCCTCCCTCCCTCCCTCCCTCCCTCCCTCCCTCCCTCCCTCCCTCCCAATCCCTCTATCTCTCCCTCAATCTCTCCCTCAACCTCTCTCTCTTAATCCTCCCTCCCTCCCTCCCTCCCTCCCTCCCTCCCTCCCTCCCTCCCTCCCTCCCTCCCTCCCTCCCTCCCTCCCTCCCTCCCTCTCTCTCCCTCCCTCCCTCCCTCCCTCCCTCCCTCCCTCCCTCCCTCCCTCCCTCCCTCCCTCCCTCCCTCCCCTCCCTCCCTCCCTCCCTCCCTCCCTCCCTCCCTCCCTCCCTCCCTCCCCCTCCCTCCCTCCCTCCCTCTATCTCTCCCTCAACCTCTCTCTCCCTCCCTCCCTCCCTCCCTCCCTCCCTCCCTCCCTCCCTCCCTCCCTCCCTCCCTCCCTCCCTCCCTCCCTCCCTCCCTCTATCTCTCCCTCTCCCTCAACCTCTCTCTCTCTCTCCCTCCCTCCCTCCCTCCCTCCCTCTCCCCCTCCCTCCCTCCCTCCCTCCCTCCCTCCCCTCCCTCCCTCCCTCCCTCCCTCCCTCTATCTCTCCCTCAACCTCTCTCTCTCTCCCTCCCTCCCTCCCTCCCTCCCTCCCTCCCTCCCTCCCTCCCTCCCTCCCTCCCTCCCTCCCCTCCCCCTCCCTCCCTCCCTCCCTCCCTCCCTCCCTCCCTCCCTCCCTCCCTCCCTTCCTCCCTCCCTATCCCCCAGCTAGTCTGAATCATTCAGAATGGTCTGTGTACCTGTTAAGTGTTGTTCTTTCCATGAGCACTCTTACAGAAAATTGAGGAGAATGGAATCTGAGCTCTGATCATCTCAGCTCTGCCATCTCATATCTGCTGTGAGTTAAAGTGGACGTTGTATAATTTCATCTCAGACACAGACACCAACAGACTGGAGGCAGTGAAGGAGGCCCTACGTTTATGTTAACTAGTCCTCTAGATCAGGTCGAGGCTCTGACACTCTGCAGATAACAGCCAATAGAATGAGTCTGAGGAAAATAGTCATTACCTTCATCAAACAGCAATGTGTGTGTTTCTAATCAATAGATGAACGGGCTGACAGAGTCAATTCCAGAACAATTACAACTCCAGGATTCTGGAATGTGATGTGATGAATGCAGATTCCAGAATGTGTAGTGTTCTAGAAAATATCCTTCTTCTTCTTCTTCTTCTTCTTGAGGCTTGTGTTTGTCTGGTCAAGCATACGGAAGGAGAATGTCCCCAGGTTTTCTGAGCCTCCATGGCGTTGTTTATAGCCATGTGATTACAATAATACACTTTTTATTTGTAATGTATTATTGCATATTTATTTATGAAATAAAACTGTCATCGTGAAATGACATGGTTGTGATAAATACATATTCATAATGTTTCATGTGTTCTACTAGTGACTTTCACTGTTGTCCCGATTCAAGCAGATGTTTTGAGTGACACACTGGGGATGTACTTGTCCTGGTACACGCCTCACCATGTTGGTTCACTTCCCAGATCCCAGCTAGGAAGGAGAGAAATCAGGTTACACTGTATAATCCAGTTTCATTTCTACGGGATTATTTCAGTAGATACAAGGGCCTCTGGAAAGGATTAGAGTGGGAAGACTTGAGTCTGTCGAGCTGAATGTTACTGACGTGTCTGTGTTAGAAGACAAGAACTCCTAGCTGCCTTGAAGAGAGAGAGAGAGAGAGAGAGAGAGAGAGAGAGAGAGAGAGAGAGAGAGAGAGAGAGAGAGAGAGAGAGAGAGAGAGAGAGAGAGAGAGAGAGAGAGAGAGAGAGAGAGAGAGAGAGAGAGAGAGAGAGAGAGAGAGAGAGAGAGAGGGAAGAAAGGGAGGAGAGAGAAAGAGAGAGAACGAGAGTCAGAGAGAGAGAGAGAAAGAGAGAGAACGAGAGTCAGAGAGAGAGAGAGATAGAGAAGGAAAAAGAGAAGAAAGAGAGAAGGAAGAGATGGGGGAGAAAAAGAGAGAGAGAGAGAACGAGAGTCAGAGAGAGAGAAGGAAAAAGAGGAGTGAGAGAGAAGGAAGAGGGGGAGGAGAGAGAGCAAGATGCACATAGAATGACAGAGAGAGAGAGGAGAGAGAGAGGAGAAAGAGAGAAGGAAGAGAGAGAGAGAGGAGAGAGAGATAATGAGAGTCAGAGAGAGAGAATGAGTCAGAGAGAGAGAGAAGGAAAAAGAGAAGAAAGAGAAGGAAGAGAGGGGGGAGAAAAAGAGAGAGCGAGAGAACGAGAGTCAGAGAGAGAGAAGGAAAAAGAGGAGTGAGAGAGAGAAGGAAGAGGGGGAGGAGAGAGAGCAAGATGCACATAGAATGACAGAGAGAGAGAGGAGAGAGAGGAGAAAGAGAGGAGAAAGAGAGAAGGAAGAGAGAGAGAGGAGAGAGAGAGAGGAGAGAGAGAGAGAGAGGAGAGAGAGAGAGGAGAGAGAGAGAGAGAGGAGAGAGAGAGATAACACCGCCAGGCAGGACTAAGCGATCACAGCACTCCAGCAGGGATCTGACCCATATAACCCGCTGCTCGTTTAATCAGCCTGCTGGCGGAGCAGCGCAGAGGCCGGCCGCATCTCAATAGTTGCTTTCTACCTTCCTCTCCATTGCTTTCTTTAGTTCCCTCGTTTTAGTATCCTCTCGTTAGTTTCCTCTCGTTAGTTTCCTCTCTTTAGTTTCCTCTCCTTTAGTTTCCTCTCTTTAGTTTCCTCTTCTTAGTTTCCTCTCTTTAGTTTCATCTCTTTAGTTTCCTCTCTTTAGTTTCCTCTCTTTAGTTTCCTCTCTTTAGTTTCCTCTCTTTAGTTTCCTCTCCTTTAGTTTCCTCTCTTTAGTTTCCTCTCTTTAGTTTCCTCTCTTTTAGTTTCCTCTCTTTAGTTTCCTCTCCTTTAGTTTCCTCTCTTTAGTTTCCTCTCCGTTAGTTTCTTCTCTTTAGTTTCCTCTCTTTAGTTCCTCTCCTTTAGTTTCCTCTCCTATAGTTTCCTCTCCTATAGTTTCCTCTCTTTAGTTCCTCTCCTATAGTTTTCTCTCTTTAGTTTCCACTCTTTAGTTTCCTCTCTTTAGTTTCCTCTCCTATAGTTTCCTCTCTTTAGTTCCCTCTCTTTAGTTTCCTCTCCTTTAGTTTCCTCTCTTTAGTTTCCTCTCCTTTAGTTTCCTCTCTTTAGTTTCCTCTCCTTTAGTTTCCTCTCTTTAGTTTCCTCTCCTTTAGTTTCCTCTCTTTAGTTCCTCTCCTATAGTTTTCTCTCTTTAGTTTCCACTCTTTAGTTTTCTCTCTTTAGTTTCCTCTCCTATAGTTTCCTCTCCTTTAGTTTCCTCTCTTTAGTTTCCTCTCCTTTAGTTTCCTCTCTTTAGTTTCCTCTCTTTAGTTTCCTCTATTTAGTTTCCTCTCCGTTAGTTTCTTCTCTTTAGTTTCCTCTCAGTTAGTTTCCTCTCTTTAGTTTCCTCTCCAATAGTTTCCTCTCTTTAGTTTCCTGTCCTTTAGTTTCCTCTCTTTAGTTCCTCTCCTTTAGTTTCCTCTCCGTTAGTTTCCTCTCCTATAGTTTCCTCTCTTTAGTTTCCTCTCTTTAGTTTCCTCTCTTTAGTTTCCTCTCTTTAGTTTCCTCTCCTATAGTTTCCTCTGTTTAGTTTCCTCTCCATTAGTTTCCTCTCTTTAGTTTCCTCTCCTATAGTTTCCTCTCTTTAGTTTCCTCTCCATTAGTTTCCTCTCTTTAGTTTCCTCTCCTTTAGTTTCCTCTCTTTAGTTTCCTCTCCTTTAGTTTCCTCTCTTTAGTTTCCTCTCTTTAGTTTCCTCTCTTTAGTTTCCTCTCCGTTAGTTTCTTCTCTTTAGTTTCCTCTCTTTAGTTTCCTCTCTTTAGTTTCCTCTCTTTAGTTGCCTCTCCGTTAGTTTCTTCTCTTTAGTTTCCTCTCTTTAGTTCCTCTCCTATAGTTTTCTCTCTTTAGTTTCCACTCTTTAGTTTCCTCTCTTTAGTTTCCTCTCCTTTAGTTTCCTCTCTTTAGTTTCCTCTCCTTTAGTTTCCTCTCCTTTAGTTTCCTCTCTTTAGTTTCCTCTCCTTTAGTTTCCTCTCTTTAGTTTCCTCTCCTTTAGTTTCCTCTCTTTAGTTTCCTCTCCTTTAGTTTCCTCTCTTTAGTTTCCTCTCCTTTAGTTTCCTCTCTTTAGTTGCCTCTCCTTTAGTTTCCTCTCTTTAGTTTCCTCTCTTTAGTTTCCTCTCTTTAGTTTCCTCTCTTTAGTTTCCTCTCCTTTAGTTTCCTCTCCGTTAGTTTCTTCTCTTTAGTTTCCTCTCCTTTAGTTTCCTCTCTTTAGTTTCCTCTCTTTAGTTTCCTCTCTTTAGTTTCCTCTCCGTTAGTTTCTTCTCTTTAGTTTCCTCTCCGTTAGTTTCCTCTCTTTAGTTTCCTCTCCAATAGTTTCCTCTCTTTAGTTTCCTGTCCTTTGGTTTCCTCTCTTTAGTTCCTCTCCTTTAGTTTCCTCTCCGTTAGTTTCCTCTCCTATAGTTTCCTCTCTAGTTTCCTCTCTTTAGTTTCCTCTCTTTAGTTTCCTCTCTTTAGTTTCCTCTCCTATAGTTTCCTCTGTTTAGTTTCCTCTCCATTAGTTTCCTCTCTTTAGTTTCCTCTCCTATAGTTTCCTCTCTTTAGTTTCCTCTCTTTAGTTTCCTCTCTTTAGTTTCCTCTCTTTAGTTTCCTCTCTTTAGTTTCCTCTCCGTTAGTTTCCTCTCTTTAGTTTCCTCTCTTTAGTTTCCTCTCTTTAGTTTCCTCTCTTTAGTTGCCTCTCCGTTAGTTTCTTCTCTTTAGTTTCCTCTCTTTAGTTCCTCTCCTATAGTTTTCTCTCTTTAGTTTCCACTCTTTAGTTTCCTCTCTTTAGTTTCCTCTCCTTTAGTTTCCTCTCTTTAGTTTCCTCTCCGTTAGTTTCTTCTCTTTAGTTTCCTCTCTTTAGTTCCTCTCCTATAGTTTTCTCTCTTTAGTTTCCACTCTTTAGTTTCCTCTCTTTAGTTTCCTCTCCTTTAGTTTCTTCTCTTTAGTTTCCTCTCTTTAGTTCCTCTCCTATAGTTTTCTCTCTTTAGTTTCCACTCTTTAGTTTCCTCTCTTTAGTTTCCTCTCCTTTAGTTTCCTCTCTTTAGTTTCCTCTCCTTTAGTTTCCTATCTTTAGTTTCCTCTCCTTTAGTTTCCTCTCTTTAGTTTCCTATCTTTAGTTTCCTCTCCTATAGTTTCCTCTCCTTTAGTTTCCTCTCCTATAGTTTCCTCTCCGTTAGTTTCCTCTCTTTAGTTTCCTCTCTTTAGTTTCCTCTCTTTAGTTTCCTCTCTTTAGTTTCCTCTCCTATAGTTTCCTCTCTTTAGTTTCCTCTCCATTAGTTTCCTATCTTTAGTTTCCTCTCCTTTAGTTTCCTCTCTTTAGTTTCCTCTCTTTAGTTTCCTATCTTTAGTTTCCTCTCCGTTAGTTTCTTCTCCTTTAGTTTCCTCTCCTACAGTTACCTCTCTTTAGTTTCCTCTCCTACAGTTTCCTCTCTTTAGTTTCCTCTCTTTAGTTTCCTCTCCGTTAGTTTCCTCTCTTTAGTTTCCTCTCTTTAGTTTTCTCTCTTTAGTTTCATCTCCATTAGTTTCCTATCGTTAGTTACCTCTCCTTTAGTTTCCTCTCTTTAGTTTCCTCTCTTTAGTTTCCTCTCTTTAGTTTCCTCTCCGTTATTTTCCTCTCTTTAGTTTCCTCTCCTATAGTTTCCTCTCTTTAGTTTCCTCTCCATTAGTTTCCTATCTTTAGTTTCCTCTCCTTTAGTTTCCTCTCCTATAGTTACCTCTCTTAATTTCCTCTCCATTAGTTTCCTATCTTTAGTTTCCTCTCTTTAGTTTCCTCTCTTTAGTTTCCTCTCTTTAGTTTCCTCTTTTTAGGTTCCTCTCCGTTATTTTCCTCTCTTTAGTTTCCTCTCTTTAGTTTCCTCTCCTATAGTTTCCTCTCTTTAGTTTCCTCTCCATTAGTTTCCTATCTTTAGTTTCCTCTCCTTTAGTTTCCTCTCTGTAGTTTCCTCTCCGTTATTTTCCTCTCTTTAGTTTCCTCTCCTTTAGTTTCCTCTACTATTGTTTCCTCTCCGTTAGTTTCCTCTCTTTAGTTTCCTCTCCTTTAGTTTCCTCTACTATTGTTTACTCTCCGTTAGTTCCCTCTCTTTAGTTTCCTCTCCTTTAGTTTCCTCTCTGTAGTTTCCTCTCCGTTATTTTCCTCTCTTTAGTTTCCTCTCCTTTAGTTTCCTCTACTATTGTTTCCTCTCCGTTAGTTTCCTCTCTTTAGTTTCCTCTCCTTTAGTTTCCTCTACTATTGTTTACTCTCCGTTAGTTCCCTCTCTTTAGTTTCCTCTCCTTTAGTTTCCTCTCTTTAGTTTCCTATCCTATAGTTTCCTCTCTTTAGTTTCCTCTCTTTAGTTTCCTCTCCATTAGTTTCCTATCTTTAGTTTCCTCTCTTTAGTTTCCTCTCTTTAGTTTCCTTTCTTTAGTTACCTCTCCTTTAGTTTCCTCTCCATTAGTTTCCTATCTTTAGTTACCTCTCCTTTAGTTTCCTCTCTTTAGTTTCCTCTCTTTAGTTTCCTCTCGTTAGTTTCCTCTCCTTTAGTTTCCTCTCCTATAGTTTCCTCTCTTTAGTTTCCTCTCCTATAGTTCCTCTCTTTAGTTTCCTCTCTTTAGTTTCCTCTCTTTAGTTTCCTCTCCTATAGTTTCCTCTCTTTAGTTTCCTCTCTTTAGTTTCCTCTCCTTTAGTTTAATCTCTTTAGTTCCCTCTCTTTAGTTTCCTCTCCTTTAGTTTCTTCTCTTTAGTTTCCTCTCTTTACTTTCCTCTCCTTTAGTTTCCTCTCCTTTAGTTTCCTCTCCTATAGTTTCCCCTCCTATAGTGTCCTCTCCTTTAGTTTCCTCTCCTATAGTTTCCTCTCCTATAGTGTCCTCTCCTTTAGTTTCCTCTCCTATAGTTTCCACTCCTACAGTTTCCTCAATTTATTTCCCTTTCCGTTAGTTCCCTCTCTTTAGGGTCCTCTCCTTTAGTGTCCTCTCTTTATTTTTGTCTCCTTTAGTTTCCTCTCTTTAGTTTCCTCTCCTTAGTTTCCTCTCCTTAGTTTCCTCTCCTATAGTTTCCTCTCCTATAGTTTCCTCTCCTTTCGTTTCCTCTCCTTTCGTTTCCTCTCTTTAGGTGCCTCTCCTTTAGTTTCCTCTCTTTAGTTTCATCTCCGTTAGTTTCCTCTCCTTAGTTTCCTCTCCTTAGTTTCATCTCTTTAGTTTCCTCTCCTATAGTTTCCTCTCCTTTAGTTTCTTCTCTTTAGTTTCCTCTCTTTACTTTCCTCTCCTTTAGTTTCCTCTCCTACAGTTTCCTCTCCTTTAGTTTCCTCTCCTATAGTTTCCACTCCTACAGTTTCCTCTCCTTTAGTTTCCTCTCCTATAGTGTCCTCTCCTTTAGTTTCCTCTCCTATAGTTTCCTCTCCTATAGTGTCCTCTCCTATAGTTTCCTCTCCTATAGTTTCCTCTCCTTTCGTTTCCTCTCCTTTCGTTTCCTCTCTTTAGGTGCCTCTCCTATAGTTTCCTCTCCTATAGTTTCCTCTCTTTAGTTTCCTCTCCTATAGTTCCTCTCTTTAGTTTCCTCTCCTTTAGTTTCCTCTCTTTAGTTTCATCTCCGTTAGTTTCCTCTCTTTAGTTTCCTCTCTTTAGTTTCCTCTCCTTTAGTTTAATCTCTTTAGTTTCCTCTCCTTTAGTTTCCTCTCCTTTAGTTTCCTCTCCTACAGTTTCCTCTCCTTTAGTTTCCTCTCCTATAGTTTCCTCTCCTTAGTTTCCTCTCTTTAGTTACCTCTCTTTAGTTTCCTCTCTTTTCGTTTCCTCTCTTTAGTTTCCTCTCTTTAGTTTCCTCTCTTTAGTTCCTCTCCTTTAGTTGTCTCTCCTATAGTTTCCTCTCTTTAGTTTCCTCTCTTTAGTTTCCTCTCCTTTAGTTTCCTCTCTGTTAGTTTCCTCTCCTATAGTGTCCTCTCCTTTAGTTTCCCCTCCTATAGTGTCCTCTCCTATAGTGTCCTCTCCTATAGTTTCCTCTCCTATAGTTTCCACTCCTACAGTTTCCTCTCCTTTAGTTTCCTCTCCTATAGTGTCCTCTCCTTTAGTTTCCTCTCCTATAGTTTCCTCTCCTATAGTGTCCTCTCCTATAGTTTCCTCTCCTATAGTGTCCTCTCCTATAGTTTCCTCTCCTATAGTTTCCACTCCTACAGTTTCCTCTCCTTTAGTTTCCTCTCCTATAGTGTCCTCTCCTTTAGTTTCCTCTCCTATAGTTTCCTCTCCTATAGTGTCCTCTCCTATAGTTTCCTCTCCTATAGTGTCCTCTCCTATAGTTTCCTCTCCTATAGTTTCCACTCCTACAGTTTCCTCTCCTTTAGTTTCCTCTCCTATAGTGTCCTCTCCTTTAGTTTCCTCTCCTATAGTTTCCTCTCCTATAGTGTCCTCTCCTATAGTTTTCTCTCCTATAGTTTCCACTCCTACAGTTTCCTCTCCTTTAGTTTCCTCTCCTATAGTGTCCTCTCCTTTAGTTTCCTCTCCTATAGTGTCCTCTCCTATAGTGTCCTCTCCTTTAGTTTCCTCTCCTTTAGTTTCCTCTCCTATAGTTTCCACTCCTACAGTTTCCTCCATTTAGTTCCCTCTCCGTTAGTTCCCTCTCTTTAGGGTCCTCTCCTATAGTGTCCTCTCTTTATTTTTGTCTCCTTTAGTTTCCTCTCTTTAGTTTCCTCTCTTTAGTTTCCTCTCCTTAGTTTCCTCTCCTATAGTTTCCTCTCCTTTCGTTTCCTCTCTTTAGGTGCCTCTCCTTTAGTTTCCTCTCTTTAGTTTCCTCTCCTTTCGTTTCCTCTCCTTTCGTTTCCTCTCTTTAGGTGCCTCTCCTTTAGTTCCTTCATCGTCATTAAATATGAACCTGATTTCTCCACTAATTTCCTGTCATTTCCTTTCCTTTCCTTTCTATCATTCTGTTTTCATCTCTATAGTAGTGATTCCATTGGACAGGTGACATGGAGTCCTGATTGACATCTGTCATTGTGTTTTCATCTATATAGTAGTGATTCCATTGGACAGGTGACATGGATTCCTGATAGACATCTGTCATTGTGTTTTCATCTATATAGTAGTGATTCAATTGTTCATCAAGGAGGGGAGGCACAGAGAGGAAACCACTCAATAGTCCTGAGTGGCTTCCTCATTTCCTTTCCTCATGTCCTTTCCTTTCTCTCATGTCATGTTCCTTCCTGTCCTTTAGATGCACTAAACTTGAAACTAGTGTAGTGGGCCGTGATAGGGTAAGACTATGAGACACACTGTAGTGTAGTGGGCCGTGATAGGGTAAGACTATGAGACACACTGTAGTGTAGTGGGCCGTGATAGGGTAAGACTATGAGACACACTGTAGTGTACTGGGCCGTGATAGGGTAAGACTATGAGACACACTGTAGTGTACTGGGCCGTGATAGGGTAAGACTATGAGACACACTGTAGTGTAGTGGGCCGTGATAGGGTAAGACTATGAGACACACTGTAGTGTACTGGGCCGTGATAGGGTAAGACTATGAGACACACTGTAGTGTAGTGGGCCGTGATAGGGTAAGACTATGAGACACACTGTAGTGTACTGGGCCGTGATAGGGTAAGACTATGAGACACACTGTAGTGTAGTGGGCCGTGATAGGGTAAGACTATGAGACACACTGTAGTGTACTGGGCCGTGATAGGGTAAGACTATGAGACACACTGTAGTGTACTGGGCCGTGATAGGGTAAGACTATGAGACACACTGTAGTGTACTGGGCCGTGATAGGGTAAGACTATGAGACACACTGTAGTGTAGTGGGCCGTGATAGGGTAAGACTATGAGACACACTGTAGTGTACTGGGCCGTGATAGGGTAAGACTATGAGACACACTGTAGTGTAGTGGGCCGTGATAGGGTAAGACTATGAGACACACTGTAGTGTACTGGGCCGTGATAGGGTAAGACTATGAGACACACTGTAGTGTACTGGGCCGTGATAGGGTAAGACTATGAGACACACTGTAGTGTACTGGGCCGTGATAGGGTAAGACTATGAGACACACTGTAGTGTAGTGGGCCGTGATAGGGTAAGACTATGAGACACACTGTAGTGTAGTGGGCCGTGATAGGGTAAGACTATGAGACACACTGTAGTGTACTGGGCCGTGATAGGGTAAGACTATGAGACACACTGTAGTGTAGTGGGCCGTGATAGGGTAAGACTATGAGACACACTGTAGTGTACTGGGCCGTGATAGGGTAAGACTATGAGACACACTGTAGTGTAGTGGGCCGTGATAGGGTAAGACTATGAGACACACTGTAGTGTAGTGGGCCGTGATAGGGTAAGACTATGAGACACACTGTAGTGTAGTGGGCCGTGATAGGGTAAGACTATGAGACACACTGTAGTGTAGTGGGCCGTGATAGGGTAAGACTATGAGACACACTGTAGTGTAGTGGGCCGTGATAGGGTAAGACTATGAGACACACTGTAGTGTACTGGGCCGTGATAGGGTAAGACTATGAGACACACTGTAGTGTACTGGGCCGTGATAGGGTAAGACTATGAGACACACTGTAGTGTAGTGGGCCGTGATAGGGTAAGACTATGAGACACACTGTAGTGTACTGGGCCGTGATAGGGTAAGACTATGAGACACACTGTAGTGTACTGGGCCGTGATAGGGTAAGACTATGAGACACACTGTAGTGTACTGGGCCGTGATAGGGTAAGACTATGAGACACACTGTAGTGTACTGGGCCGTGATAGGGTAAGACTATGAGACACACTGTAGTGTACTGGGCCGTGATAGGGTAAGACTATGAGACACACTGTAGTGTACTGGGCCGTGATAGGGTAAGACTATGAGACACACTGTAGTGTACTGGGCCGTGATAGGGTAAGACTATGAGACACACTGTAGTGTACTGGGCCGTGATAGGGTAAGACTATGAGACACACTGTAGTGTACTGGGCCGTGATAGGGTAAGACTATGAGACACACTGTAGTGTACTGGGCCGTGATAGGGTAAGACTATGAGACACACTGTAGTGTACTGGGCCGTGATAGGGTAAGACTATGAGACACACTGTAGTGTACTGGGCCGTGATAGGGTAAGACTATGAGACACACTGTAGTGTAGTGGGCCGTGATAGGGTAAGACTATGAGACACACTGTAGTGTAGTGGGCCGTGATAGGGTAAGACTATGAGGCACACTGTAGTGTAGTGGGCCGTGATAGGGTAAGACTATGAGACACACTGTAGTGTAGTGGGCCGTGATAGGGTAAGACTATGAGACACACTGTAGTGTAGTGGGCCGTGATAGGGTAAGACTATGAGACACACTGTAGTGTAGTGGGCCGTGATAGGGTAAGACTATGAGACACACTGTAGTGTAGTGGGCCGTGATAGGGTAAGACTATGAGACACACTGTAGTGTACTGGGCCGTGATAGGGTAAGACTATGAGACACACTGTAGTGTACTGGGCCGTGATAGGGTAAGACTATGAGACACACTGTAGTGTAGTGGGCCGTGATAGGGTAAGACTATGAGACACACTGTAGTGTAGTGGGCCGTGATAGGGTAAGACTATGAGACACACTGTAGTGTAGTGGGCCGTGATAGGGTAAGACTATGAGACACACTGTAGTGTAGTGGGCCGTGATAGGGTAAGACTATGAGACACACTGTAGTGTAGTGGGCCGTGATAGGGTAAGACTATGAGACACACTGTAGTGTAGTGGGCCGTGATAGGGTAAGACTATGAGACACACTGTAGTGTACTGGGCCGTGATAGGGTAAGACTATGAGACACACTGTAGTGTACTGGGCCGTGATAGGGTAAGACTATGAGACACACTGTAGTGTACTGGGCCGTGATAGGGTAAGACTATGAGACACACTGTAGTGTACTGGGCCGTGATAGGGTAAGACTATGAGACACACTGTAGTGTAGTGGGCCGTGATAGGGTAAGACTATGAGACACACTGTAGTGTAGTGGGCCGTGATAGGGTAAGACTATGAGACACACTGTAGTGTAGTGGGCCGTGATAGGGTAAGACTATGAGACACACTGTAGTGTAGTGGGCCGTGATAGGGTAAGACTATGAGACACACTGTAGTGTACTGGGCCGTGATAGGGTAAGACTATGAGACACACTGTAGTGTAGTGGGCCGTGATAGGGTAAGACTATGAGACACACTGTAGTGTAGTGGGCCGTGATAGGGTAAGACTATGAGACACACTGTAGTGTAGTGGGCCGTGATAGGGTAAGACTATGAGACACACTGTAGTGTAGTGGGCCGTGATAGGGTAAGACTATGAGACACACTGTAGTGTAGTGGGCCGTGATAGGGTAAGACTATGAGACACACTGTAGTGTAGTGGGCCGTGATAGGGTAAGACTATGAGACACACTGTAGTGTAGTGGGCCGTGATAGGGTAAGACTATGAGACACACTGTAGTGTAGTGGGCCGTGATAGGGTAAGACTATGAGACACACTGTAGTGTACTGGGCCGTGATAGGGTAAGACTATGAGACACACTGTAGTGTACTGGGCCGTGATAGGGTAAGACTATGAGACACACTGTAGTGTAGTGGGCCGTGATAGGGTAAGACTATGAGACACACTGTAGTGTACTGGGCCGTGATAGGGTAAGACTATGAGACACACTGTAGTGTACTGGGCCGTGATAGGGTAAGACTATGAGACATACTGAAAGGAGACATACTGAAAGGAGACATACTGAAAGGAGACACACTGAAAGGGGACATACTGAAATGAGACATACTGAAATGGGACATACTGAAATGAGACACTGAAGTAGGAGACATACTGAAAGGAGACATACTGAAAGGAGACATACTGAAAGGAGACATACTGAAATGAGACACTGAAGTAGGAGACATACTGAAAGGAGACATACTGAAAGGAGACACTGAAGTAGGAGACATACTGAAAGGAGACATACTGAAAGGAGACATACTGAAAGGAGACACTGAAGTAGGAGACATACTGAAATGAGACACTGAAGTAGGAGACATACTGAAAGGAGACACTGAAGTAGGAGACACACTGAAGTAGGAGACACACTGAAAGGGGACATACTGAAATGAGACATACTGAAAGGGGACATACTGAAATGAGACATACTGAAATGAGACACTGAAGTAGGAGACACACTGAAAGGAGACACTGAAGTAGGAGACACACTGAAAGGAGACACTGAAGTAGGAGACACACTGAAAGGAGACATGCTGAAGGACATACTGAAAGGAGACATACTGAAAGGAGACATACTGAAATGAGACACTGAAGTAGGAGACATACTGAAAGGGGACATACTGAAAGGAGACATACTGAAAGGAGACATACTGAAAGGAGACATACTGAAATGAGACATACTGAAAGGAGACACTGAAGTAGGAGACATACTGAAAGGAGACACTGAAGTAGGAGACATACTGAAATGGGACATACTGAAATGAGACACTGAAGTAGGAGACATACTGAAAGGGGACATACTGAAATGAGACACTGAAGTAGGAGACACACTGAAAGGAGACACTGAAGTAGGAGACATACTGAAATGAGACACTGAAGTAGGAGACATACTGAAATGAGACACTGAAGTAGGAGACACACTGAAGTAGGAGACACACTGAAAGGAGACATGCTGAAAGGAGACACTGAAGTAGGAGACATACTGAAAGGGGACATACTGAAATGAGACACTGAAGTAGGAGACACACTGAAAGGAGACACTGAAGTAGGAGACATACTGAAATGAGACACTGAAGTAGGAGACATACTGAAAGGAGACATGCTGAAAGGAGACATACTGAAAGGAGACACTGAAGTAGGAGACATACTGAAGGACACACTGAAAGGAGACACTGAAGTAGGAGACATACTGAAGGACACACTGAAAGGAGACACTGAAGTAGGAGACATACTGAAGGACATACTGAAAGGAGACATACTGAAAGGAGACACTGAAGTAGGAGACATACTGAAGGACACACTGAAAGGAGACACTGAAGTAGGAGACATACTGAAGGACACACTGAAAGGAGACACTGAAGTAGGAGACATACTGAAGGACATACTGAAAGGAGACATACTGAAAGGAGACATACTGAAATGAGACATGCTGAAAGGAGACACTGAAGTAGGAGACATACTGAAAGGAGACACTGAAGTAGGAGACATACTGAAAGGAGACACTGAAGTAGGAGACATACTGAAAGGAGACATACTGAAAGGAGACATACTGAAAGGAGACATACTGAAATGAGACATACTGAAAGGAGACATACTGAAAGGGGACATACTGAAATGAGACATACTGAAATGAGACACTGAAGTAGGAGACATACTGACAGGAGACATACTGAAAGGAGACATACTGAAAGGAGACATACTGAAATGAGACATACTGAAAGGAGACATACTGAAAGGGGACATACTGAAATGAGACATACTGAAATGAGACACTGAAGTAGGAGACATACTGAAAGGAGACATACTGAAATGAGACATACTGAAATGAGACACTGAAGTAGGAGACATACTGAAAGGAGACATACTGAAAGGAGACATACTGAAAGGAGACATACTGAAATGAGACACTGAAGTAGGAGACATACTGAAAGGAGACATACTGAAAGGAGACATACTGAAATGAGACATACTGAAAGGAGACATACTGAAAGGAGACATACTGAAAGGGGACATACTGAAATGAGACATACTGAAATGAGACACTGAAGTAGGAGACATACTGAAAGGAGACATACTGAAAGGAGACATACTGAAATGAGACATACTGAAAGGAGACATACTGAAAGGAGACATACTGAAATGAGACATACTGAAAGGAGACATACTGAAAGGGGACATACTGAAATGAGACATACTGAAATGAGACACTGAAGTAGGAGACATACTGAAATGAGAAACTGAAGTTTGAGTCAGAGAATAAACCTGGATAACAATTCTGTGGCCTACAAACCTGCTGCTACATCTAGTCTAAGTATATATATATATATATATATATAGCTGTAGTAACCTGCTGGCTATGCTTTGTGATTTTCCAGCTTTCATTGTGAGCTGGTGTATAACAACGAGCACTCTGTGTTATAAAAGACTAGCACAGTGGTGGAACGACAAGCCCGCAAAAATGTTTTCTGTGTTTGTTCTCAGCGACATAGTTTGCCTTTCAGCTACATTAACAGTTTATAAACGTGCGTCCCGAATCGTACCATATTCCTTAAAATAGTACGCTACTTCTGCCCAGTGCACTCTGGGTGCACTCTGGGTCCCATTAAGAGACAGGGTTGCCATTTGACTAAAACTCAGACACAAACCACAACAACAACAACAAATACATCTATGTAATAAATCTTAATTCAGTCATTTATTTGTTGGCAAACAACTTTCACTGTTACAACGAATATTAGTTTAATAAGATCATTCATCATGGCACCCATACAAACTGAATAAATAATCGTCAATAATAAATTGTAATAATAGTTATAATGATTGTAATAATTTAAAAACTACCAGTGCGGATTTAATTATTCTCTCTCCCTATCTCTTCTCTCTCTCTCTGTCTCTCTCTCTCTCTCTCTCTCTCTCTCTCTCTCTCTCTCTCTCTCTCTCTCTCTCTCTCTCTCTCTCTCTCTCTCTCTCTCTCTGTCTCTCTCTCTCTCTCTCTCTCTCTCTCTCTCTCTCTCTCTCTCTCTCTCTCTCTCTCTCTCTCTCTCTCTCTCTCTCTGTCTCTGTCTCTGTCTCTGTCTCTGTCTCTGTCTCTGTCTCTCTCTCTCTCTCTCTCTCTCTCTCTCTCTCTCTCTCTCTCTCTCTCTCTCTCTCTCTCTCTCTCTCTCTCTCTCTCTCTCTCTCTCTCTCTCTCTCTCTCTCTCTCTCTCTCTCTCTCTCTCTCTCTCTGTCTCTCTCTCTCTCTCTCTCTCTCTCTCTCTCTCTCTCTCTCTCTCTCTCTCTCTCTCTCTCTCTCTCTCTCTCTCTGTCTCTCTCTCTCTCTCTGTCTCTCTCTCTCTCTCTCTCTCTCTCTCTCTCTCTCTCTCTCTCTCTCTCTCTGTCTCTCTCTCTCTCTCTCTCTCTCTCTCTCTCTCTCTCTCTCTCTCTCTCTCTCTCTCTCTCTCTCTCTCTCTCTCTCTCTCTCTCTCTCTCTCTCTCTCTCTCTCTCTCTCTCTCTCTCTCTCTGTCTCTCTCTCTCTCTCTCTCTCTGTCTCTGTCTCTCTCTCTCTCTCTCTCTCTCTCTGTCTCTCTCCTCTCTCTCTCTCTCTCTCTCTCTCTCTCTCTCTCTCTCTCTCTCTCTCTCTCTCTCTCTCTGTCTCTCTCCTCTCTCTCTCTCTCTCTCTCTCTCTCTCTCTCTCTCTCTCTCTCTCTCTCTCTCTCTCTGTCTCTGTCTCTGTCTCTGTCTCTGTCTCTGTCTCTGTCTCTGTCTCTGTCTCTGTCTCTGTCTCTCTCTCTCTCTGTCTCTCTCTCTCTCTCTCTCTCTCTCTCTCTCTCTCTCTCTCTCTCTCTCTCTCTCTCTCTCTCTCTCTCTCTCTCTCTCTCTCTCTCTCTCTCTCTCTCTCTCTCTCTCTCTCTCTCTCTCTCTCTCTCTCTCTCTCTCTCTCTCTCTCTCTCTCTCTCTCTCTCTCTCTCTCTCTCTCTCTCTCTCTCTGCCCTGAAATCATAACTTCTTGAGTTTAGTTTGTTGTTTCTCTCTGGATACGTTCCAAACGGCAGTCTATTCCCTCTATAGTGACCTACTTTAGATTAAAGTGCCCTAATGGACTATGTGCACTATAAAGGGAATAAGTTTCCATTTGGAACCTGTAAACAGATAAATAAACCACATCTCTCTCTCTATCGGGGGTACAGTCCGTGGGATATACATGTTTAAGCTACACTTCAGAAAGCTCGCCTCTTTAAATAAGTTAAACATTTTTTTGTTGGTCTCCACATTGGGGACAGTGTAGTTTCATCTCCACTATAGAATCATGTCCTCTCTCACAGACAGGGACCCACCTTATACAGGAATAGTGGCATTTCCCTTTTGACGAGAGACGGCTCAACCTAAAATCAGATGTTTTCTCAGATGTTTTCATGTCAAAAGTTCAACCCATATCCCACGCTATCTGAGGGGAGCTTCCCCCATTACGCTTCAACTCAATATACAGGCTTCCTCTGTGTTGTTTGGTTTGCGTCAACAGAACCTATGGAGAGAGAGAGCGTGTGTGTGTGTGTGTGTGTGTGGGGGGGGGGGGGGGGGGTGTTCCATCTATACAGAATCTCTGGTTTCCATAGTAACCGTCTGAAGTCCCCCACACGACATTGTCATATATCACTTTATGCACCCCCCCATGGTTTGCAAATCTACACAGTGATAAAAATATATATATATCGATTGATTTCTCAAAATAGAAGGGATGGAGATGTTTCGAGATAGAAAACGACCGAGGATGAAGTGTGTGTGTGTGTGTGTGTATGTGTATGTGTATGTGTGTGTGTGTGTGTGTGTGTGTGTGTGTGTGTGTGTGTGTGTGTGTGTGTGTGTGTGTGTGTGTGTGTGTATGTGTGTATGTGTGTATGTGTGTGTGTGTGTGTGTGTGTGTGTGTGTGTGTGTGTGTATCAATCCCATAGTGATTTTCCATATGTTGTCGTGTAAAGAAGCAGTGAGAACGAAGGTTGTTCCTGTAAAGCGATGTGATTGGCTGCACAGGAGTTCACATCGTACAGCCGCACAGAACGACACGTTCTTCACCACCATTACAGTCCCAAAGGTACAAAACGAAAAGCAGAAACACCGAGAGGCGTATCCCAGGCAGTCCTGACGCAACACTATTCTACATTCTGTACAAACACATAGAAATCATCTTAACTACCCTGTCGTCTGTAGCCATGGTTACAGAGGAACATTTTTAAAAACGTACAGAAATATAAACATTCTCCCCCCCCAGTTCAGTGGAGGGGGAGAATGCATCTGTTTGCATCTGTTTAAGTCCATTTCTAATCCTTCATCTTTGTCTAGTTCATAGGGAACCTCTGCAACATCGAACGGTTCAGTTCAGTTGAGTCTCGTACACCTTGCAGGAACAGGACTGTAACTTTCCACCCTCCGTTTCAGTTCAGTTGAGTCTCTTACACCTTGCAGGAACAGGACTGTAACTTTCCACCCTCCGGTTCAGTTCAGTTGAGTCTCGTACACCTTGCAGGAACAGGACTGTGACTTTCCACCCTCCGGTTCAGTTGAGTCTCGTACACCTTGCAGGAACAGGACTGTAACTTTCCACCCTCAGTTTCAGTTCAGTTGAGTCTCGTACACCTTGCAGGAACAGGACTGTAACTTTCCACCCTCCGGTTCAGTTCAGTTGAGTCTCGTACACCTTGCAGGAACAGGACTGTAACTTTCCACCCTCCGTTTCAGTTCAGTTGAGTCTCGTACACCTTGCAGGAACAGGACTGTAACTTTCCACCCTCCGGTTCAGTTCAGTTGAGTCTCTTACACCTTGCAGGAACAGGACTGTAACTTTCCACCCTCCGGTTCAGTTAGTTCAGTTGAGTCTCTTACACCTTGCAGGAACAGGACTGTAACTTTCCACCCTCCGGTTCAGTTCAGTTGAGTCTCGTACACCTTGCAGGAACAGGACTGTAACTTTCCACCCTCCGGTTCAGTTCAGTTGAGTCTCTTACACCTTGCAGGAACAGGACTGTAACTTTCCACCCTCCGGTTCAGTTCAGTTGAGTCTCGTACACCTTGCAGGAACAGGACTGTAACTTTCCACCCTCCGGTTCAGTTCAGTTGAGTCTCGAACACCTTGCAGGAACAGGACTGTAACTTTCCACCCTCCGTTTCAGTTCAGTTGAGTCTCTTACACCTTGCAGGAACAGGACTGTAACTTTCCACCCTCCGGTTCAGTTCAGTTGAGTCTCGTACACCTTGCAGGAACAGGACTGTAACTTTCCACCCTCCGGTTCAGTTCAGTTGAGTCTCGTACACCTTGCAGGAACAGGACTGTAACTTTCCACCCTCCGGTTCAGTTCAGTTGAGTCTCGTACACCTTGCAGGAACAGGATGAATGTAACTTTCCACCCTCCGGTTCAGTTCAGTTCATCAGACAGGCGGAAGAGACGGTTGTAAAAACACATAGGAGCTCCTCGAACTACCCTGTCATCTGTAGCCATGGTTACAGTGTTTACAACAACATGTCGTCTAATAAAATAGTTATGTGGGGGGGGCGTTTAAAAAAAAATCATACATACTCTACTCTATTGGCAGGTCGGGTAGTAGAAGAAGAAGGAGAAGCCTGGCGATTGGCTAGATACTTTCGACCAGTGTCCAGGGCTTGGAAGAGCAGTCTGATGGGTTTTGACAGTGAAAAAGACTCAGCTAGGATCTGCTACAGGTCCATGGTAGGATGTTTCTGGGCTACGACCCAGGAAACGTCTATCAAGACAGGTGGCCTGACAGATACTCCCCTCCTTCAGGAACTACTTCATACATTCCTGAAGAATATTCACAAAAAAAAAACCTCCTCGGTTTTCGAACCACCCAGTTTAGTTCGTTCTGGTCTAAATACAATCCATTATCTATCCAATCGGTATCGTCCCTATTGTCACTAACCACAGGAAAGAATCAGGAAGCGAGTGCGTTCAACCAGGCCTTCATTGGTCAGCGCCAACTGTCAATCAATCATCAACATATAACTATTCTGGGAGGCGGGACTAAAAAAGAAGGTGGGACCCGGAAAATAAGGGGTTTAGAGTCTTCTCATTGGTCTATAGGCTCGTGACCAGTTGGGAGGGGTCAACAGGGGTCAGGGGCTCCTCGGGCGACGAATCAGAATCCTCCTTGTTGACAGGTACCATGTAGCCGTCGCTGCCCCCCCGCCCCATCTGGTAGTAATGGTGGAGCTGGTGGAGGTGGTTCCTGGACCCCAGGTTTGGCATGCTCTTATAGTAAACATCATCCGCCTCCGGCCCCGGTTCGCTCCCGGTGCTGCTGGTACCGGCCTGAATCTCCCTGCTGTCGTCCATCTCGCCGTCCGCTAAACCGTTCATCTGCCCGTGACTACCGTGGCCGTCCGGTAAATCCGTTAACACGGGCATGGAGGTGTACAGAGAGTTTCTGTGATTGGGCGACTGCGGCGTCTCGTCCGTCTGCTCGTTGGTCAGGAGGGGGAAGAAGCTCTCGCTGGTCTCCTGGGGGCGCCGGGGGCGGGAGAAGTTATGGGGGGGCGGGGGAGGAGGGTGAGGGTGGGGGAGGCTGTCCGGGGGAGGCAGAGGGCGGGGCGGGAGGAGGGGGGCGTTCGACTCCTCCCTTATAATCTCCAATCCCAAATTCTCATCCAATGGGAAGGCAGCGTTGGGGTTATCCAGCACCATGTGACTAACGTCGACACCGTCGTTACTCAAGTCGTAGTCACGGTTACTCCCGCCGCAGACTACGCCACCAATTCCGATTCCGTTACTGCCGTTACCGACCAGTCCGCCCGCATTGCCGGTGCCGTTACCGATGTTGACCATCTTATTCATCAGGTTGTGGTTGCGTTCGGTGGTCGCTGAGCGCTGGTGGTTGTTCGAGTACGAAGGGGTGTAGTTGGACGTTAACTCTTTAAGGATCTGCTTTTCTAATGTCGTCGTCTCCTTGTGGTTGCCGTAGGTACTGTAACCGCTGACGCCGCCTCGTTCCAGAATCTGGACGCTGTCGCTGAGGTAGTCGCCGCTCGCCGCGCTGTAGTTGTTGCCGTTGAGAGGGAGCGTATCCGTGACGCCGGTGTCTCGAGCGTTGTTTAGATTCCCTCTGTGGGAAATGGTAAACAAACACAATTATTAGAAGAAACAAAGCTAAGCAATAAAACAGTAAATAGTTGAAATCGTCTATTGTTCAGTGTAGCAAATATTGTTTGGTGTAGTAAATATTGTTTGGTGTAGTAAATATTGTTCGGTGTAGTAAATATTGTTCGGTGTTGTAAATATTGTTCGGTGTAGTAAATATTGTTCGGTGTAGTAAATATTGTTCGGTGTAGTAAATATTGTTCGGTGTAGTTAATATTGTTCGGTGTAGTAAATAGCTAGGTATTTGTAAGCGTATTTGACATCCATAGTGGTAGGTTGATATCAGATGTCTGGTTAATAAAGGTGATTACTTGTGTCTCTGTAGGAGGCTATGGGACAGCGTGAGAGAGAAACAGAGAGAAACACAATACCGTGAGTAAAAGACAGACACAGATAGATACAAAAACAGTGTGTATGGAAAAAGGAGTAAACACACAAGGAATGGTATCGTGTTTTAGTAGTAGGGCCTCGTCTTCCAACACCCAGTCTACTGTGTTTGGTTACAAACTGAACGGTTCACATGGTCTGTCTTCAGGATCAATCCAACTTCTCCCACAGTACAACGATGTCACATGCTAACAACACAAATGAACAGAACCCACGGAAAACACTGAAAACAGATGATGCAATACAGCAAGCGCAAAAACCTTTACCGGACGACAAGCATAACACAACAACACAAAACACACAAAGCATTCGTAGAGCATTCATAGAGCATTCATAGAGCATTCATAGAGCATTCATAGAGCATTCATAGAGCACTCGTAGAGCATTCATTGAGCATTCGTAGAGCATTTGTAGAGCATTCATAGAGCACTCATAGAGCATTCATATAGCACTCGTAGAGCATTCATAGAGCACTCATTGAGCATTCATAGAGCATTCATTCATAGAGCACTCATAGAGCATTCGTAGAGCATTCATAGAGCATTCGTAGAGCATTCATAGAGCACTCATAGAGCATTCGTAGAGCATTCATAGAGCATTCGTAGAGCATTCATAGAGCACTCATAGAGCATTCATAGAGCACTCGTAGAGCATTCATAGAGCACTCATTGAGCATTCATAGAGCACTCATAGAGCACTCAGAGCACCCATAGAGCATTCATAGAGCACTCATAGAGCACCCATAGAGCACTCATAGAGCATTCATAGAGCATGCATAGAGCATTCATAGAGCATTCATAGAGCATTCATAGAGCACTCGTAGAGCATTCATTGAGCATTCGTAGAGCATTTGTAGAGCATTCATAGAGCACTCATAGAGCATTCATATAGCACTCGTAGAGCATTCATAGAGCACTCATTGAGCATTCATAGAGCATTCGTAGAGCATTCATAGAGCACTCATAGAGCATTCGTAGAGCATTCATAGAGCATTCGTAGAGCATTCATAGAGCACTCATAGAGCATTCGTAGAGCATTCATAGAGCATTCGTAGAGCATTCATAGAGCACTCATAGAGCATTCATAGAGCACTCGTAGAGCATTCATAGAGCACTCATTGAGCATTCATAGAGAACTCATAGAGCACTCAGAGCACCCATAGAGCATTCATAGAGCACTCATAGAGCACCCATAGAGCATTCATAGAGCACTCATAAAGCATTCATAGAGCATTCATAGAGCATTCATAGCTCATAAAACAGACAGAGAATCCCACCAAACAGCCCAAGCACTCATAGATCCCAGATGATTCGTTAGTGTTTATGTTGAATCTGAGACTGATAACTTACACGTTTAGGTCATAAATCTACAAGGTGAACTAAATAACTTAAGTTAAAACATATGTGTTTTGAGACCTGACCAATGGGACGCTACGGTGATGTCTCACAACATGATTGGTTGGTCTCATCTGGGAGTCATTTTCACAGGCATGCAGACAGAATCATGAACAGTGGCGGCCATTTTAGAATCAAGGACCCATCAAAATCAATTATATATTTATTATATATCAATTATATAAAAATTTGAAAAGTGAAATGCATTTGCACTGTCCAGGGGTCAAGGGTCAAGATGAATGTGATCCTTTGCAAATCCAGCGAAGCAATAACTCAAAAGTGATCAAACTTCTTCACAAAAAGAACAATCATTTCAAAATGAACTTTGAGGATAACTAAAGTGAAGTGGGAAATAAGGGATCATAGGTCATACATAGGAATGTGTGTGTCACACCTTGTGTGCTGTACATGCCAGCCACGTTGGGGTTGTTACAGACTGCTTGGTGGTTGGTGTCCCCCAGCAGAGAGTTATAAGGATGGTTAGAACCATGGGGATGAAGGAGAGTATTAGTTAACAGATGATTAGCCATCGCTCCTAGTGGAGGCAGAGACAGAGAGAGAGACAGAGAGAGAGACAGAGAGAGAGAGACAGAGCGAGACAGAGAGAGAGACAGAGAGACAGAGAGAGAGACAGAGAGAGAGAGAGACAGAGAGAGAGAGACAGAGAGACAGAGAGAGAGACAGAGAGAGAGAGAGAGAGACAGAGAGACAGAGAGAGAGAGAGAGAGAGAGAGAGAGAGACAGAGAGAGAGAGAGAGACAGAGAAAGAGAGAGACAGAGAAAGAGAGAGAGAGAGAGAGAAAGAGAGGAGTGTAGTGATAGAGTGGGTGTGAGAGAGAGCATGAAAGGAAGAGAGAGAGAAGACATGTAAATCAATCAGGCACAAACACAGTTGAAGTGAAAACCCCAGACATAAGCTTGCCAGTCATTCCTGCAGCCTTTCTCCAGTGAACTGTAGAGTTACCACCCATGACTGTATGTGTTAGTCAGAGACATGGTCGTTGCATTTGTTCATGCTCAGTCCTGTGACCTTCACCAAGTTACATCCCAGGTATTGTCATAAACTATTACTATTTAACCTAAATAGAAATATCCCAATATCCTGCATTCATAATGACTGAACCCAGCTAGGGTTAGGAAATATCCCAATATCCTGCATTCATAATGACTGAATCCCAGTTAGGAAATATCCCAATATCCTGCATTCATAATGACTGAATCCCAGTTAGGAAATATCCCAATATCCTGCATTCATAATGACTGAACCCAGCTAGGGTTAGGAAATATCCCAATATCCTGCATTCATAATGACTGAATCCCAGTTAGGAAATATCCCAATATCCTGCATTCATAATGACTGAATCCCAGTTAGGAAATATCCCAATATCCTGCTTTCATAATGACTGAATCCCAGTTAGGAAATATCCCAATATCCTGCATTCATAATGACTGAATCCCAGTTAGGAAATATCCCAATATCCTGCATTCATAATGACTGAATCCCAGTTAGGAAATATCCCAATATCCTGCATTCATAATGACTGAACCCAGCTAGGGTTAGGAAATATCCCAATATCCTGCATTCATAATGACTGAACCCAGCTAGGGTTAGGAAATATCCCAATATCCTGCATTCATAATGACTGAACCCAGCTAGGGTTAGGAAATATCCCAATATCCTGCATTCATAATGACTGAACCCAGCTAGGGTTAGGAAATATCCCAATATCCTGCATTCATAATGACTGAACCCCAGTTAGGAAATATCCCAATATCCTGCATTCATAATGACTGAATCCCAGTTAGGAAATATCCCAATATCCTGCATTCATAATGACTGAATCCCAGTTAGGAAATATCCCAATATCCTGCATTCATAATGACTGAACCCCAGTTAGGAAATATCCCAATATCCTGCATTCATAATGACTGAATCCCAGTTAGGAAATATCCCAATATCCTGCATTCATAATGACTGAACCCCAGTTAGGAAATATCCCAATATCCTGCATTCATAATGACTGAACCCAGCTAGGGTTAGGAAATATCCCAATATGGTCAGACTGGTTAGATTGGTTAGACTGGTCAGACTGGTTAGACTAGTCAGACTGGTTAGACAGGTCAGATTGGTTAGACAGGTCAGACTGGTCAGACTGGTTAAACTAGTCAGACTGGTTAGACAGGTCAGACTGGTTAGACTGGTCAGATTGGTTAGACAGGTCAGACTGGTCAGACTGGTTAGACTAATCAGACTGGTTAGACAGGTCAGACTGCTTAGACTGGTCAGATTCGTTAGACAGGTCAGACTGGTCAGACTGGTCAGACTGGTTAGACTAGTCAGACTGGTTAGACTAGTCAGACTGGTTAGACAGGTCAGACTGGTTAGACTGGTCAGATTGGTTAGACAGGTCAGACTGGTCAGACTGGTTAGACTAGTCAGTCTGGTTAGACAGGTCAGACTGCTTAGACTGGTCAGATTCGTTAGACAGGTCAGACTGGTATCACTAGTCAGAATGGTCAGAATGGTCAGACTGGTTAGACTGGTTAGACTGGTCAGACTGGTCAGACTGGTTAGACTGGTCAGACTAGGAGGAATAAGATGAAGAGTCAGAGTCTGGTTCATCTGTTTCAAGGTAGCACTGTTGCTCCATTATACAGTCACATGGAATAAATAACTGGAATAACTAGCCATCTGCCCCAGTTATAGGGCATAGTGGGCCAGTCTTAGTGTAGTGGGCCAGTCTTAGTGCAGTGGGCCAGTCTTAGTGTAGTGGGCCAGTCTTAGTGTAGTGGGCCAGTCTTAGTGTAGTGGGCCAGTCTTAGTGTAGTGGGCCAGTCTTAGTGCAGTGGGCCAGTCTTAGTGCAGTGGGCCAGTCTTAGTGTAGTGGGCCAGTCTTAGTGTAGTGGGCCAGTCTTAGTGTAGTGGGCCAGTCTGAGTGTAGTGGGCCAGTCTTAGTGCAGTGGGCCAGTCTTAGTGTAGTGGGCCAGTCTTAGTGTAGTGGGCCAGTCTTAGTGCAGTGGGCCAGTCTTAGTGCAGTGGGCCAGTCTTAGTGCAGTGGGCCAGTCTTAGTGCAGTGGGCCAGTCTTAGTGTAGTGGGCCAGTCTTAGTGCAGTGGGCCAGTCTTAGTGTAGTGGGCCAGTCTTAGTGTAGTGGGCCAGTCTTAGTGCAGTGGGCCAGTCTTAGTGTAGTGGGCCAGTCTTAGTGCAGTGGGCCAGTCTTAGTGCAGTGGGCCAGTCTTAGTGTACTGGGCCAGTCTTAGTGCAGTGGGCCAGTCTTAGTGCAGTGGGCCAGTCTTAGTGCAGTGGGCCAGTCTTAGTATAGTGGGCCAGTCTTAGTATAGTGGGCCAGTCTTAGTGTAGTGGGCCAGTCTTAGTGCAGTGGGCCAGTCTTAGTGCAGTGGGCCAGTCTTAGTGCAGTGGGCCAGTCTTAGTGTAGTGGGCCAGTCTTAGTGCAGTGGGCCAGTCTTAGTGCAGTGGGCCAGTCTGAGTGTAGTGGGCCAGTCTTAGTGTAGTGGGCCAGTCTTAGTGTAGTGGGCCAGTCTTAGTGTAGTGGGCCAGTCTTAGTGTACTGGGCCAGTCTTAGTGTACTGGGCCAGTCTTAGTGCAGTGGGCCAGTCTTAGTGCAGTGGGCTAGTCTTAGTGTAGTGGGCCAGTCTTAGTGTAGTGGGCCAGTCTTAGTGTAGTGGGCCAGTCTTAGTATAGTGGGCCAGTCTTAGTGCAGTGGACCAGTCTTAGTGTACTGGGCCAGTCTTAGTGTAGTGGGCCAGTCTGAGTGTAGTGGGCCAGTCTTAGTGTAGTGGGCCAGTCTTAGTATAGTGGGCCAGTCTTAGTGCAGTGGGCCAGTCTTAGTGTACTGGGCCAGTCTTAGTGTACTGGGCCAGTCTTAGTGTAGTGGGCCAGTCTTAGTGTAGTGAGCCAGTCTGAGTGTAGTGGGCCAGTCTTAGTGTACTGGGCCAGTCTTAGTGTAGTGGGCCAGTCTTAGTGTAGTGGGCCAGTCTTAGTGTAGTGGGCCATGCCAAAGACTTCCTCTCTTCTGTCCTTCATAGAGGAAGTGACATCAGCAGTGGGCTAACGATAGCATTAGGAGGAACTTATATAAACTTCTCTTTACTCTGTCAGCGCATTATAACTAACAGTGTTATTGTTATACTGAATAGGTAGTAGTATCCTTGGTTACCTCTGTTGAGTGTGGCTGAGCTGGTGATGTCTCCTGTCACAAAGGATGACTCCTGTTTCCTCACTGTATCGTTCCACATCCTCCTGATACGACTCTGATGGAGGGATGAATGGGGGACGGAGGGAGAGAAGGAGGGAGGAGAGGGAAGGAGAGAAGTAAGGGGGAGCGAGGGAAGAGGGGAGGAGAGGGAGGGAGAGATGGAAGAGGGAGAGAGGGAAGAGGGGAGGAAAGGAGACGGAGGGAGAGAAGGAAGAGGGGAGAAGGGAAGGAGAGAAGGAAGGGGGAGGGAGGGAAGAGGGGAGAAGAGAAGAGGGAGGGAGAGAAGGAAGGGGGATGAAGGGTAGGAGAGAAGGAAGGGGGAGGGAGGGAAGAGGGGAGAAGAGAAGAGGGAGGGAGAGAAGGAAGGGGGATGAAGGGAAGGAGAGAAGGAAGGGGGAGGGAGGGAAGAGGGGAGAAGAGAAGAGGGAGGGAGAGAAGGAAGGGGGATGAAGGGTAGGAGAGAAGGAGAGAAGAGGGAGGGAGAGAAGGAAGGGGGATGAAGGGAAGGAGAGAAGGAGAGGAGAGGGAGGGAGAGAAGGAAGGGGGATGAAGGGTAGGAGAGAAGGAGAGGAGAGGGAGGGAGAGAAGGAAGGGGATGAAGGGTAGGAGAGAAGGAGAGGAGAGGGAGGGAGAGAAGGAAGGGGGATGAAGGGTAGGAGAGAAGGAAGGGGGGAGGTAGAGAGAGAGAGACAGGGATAAAAGGTGACTTTCCAAGACTTCTAGAATCAGAAGTCAGAGTTAAAGCTGAATCACATTGTACTGTAGGTCAGTCCAGCAGGTGTGCTGGACCTGGTCTCACCTGGGAGTCTTCTGTGGAGTAGCGTCCAGGTGTACAGGCAGGCAAGATGACCTGCGACCCCGTGGAGTATCGTCCTGGGGTTCGAGACGTGGTGTGGTTCTTTCCAGAGGACGAGATGGAGGTCTCTACACTCTTACCACTGCAGCAGTGGGAACGCAAACACTTCCCATACTCCTTACGCACCTGGAGAGGGGAGACAGGGACACACAGTGGAGTTATGGAGGGATACAGGTGTGTTAGGAAGGATACAGGTGTGTTATGGAAGGATATAGGTGTGTTAGGAAGGATACAGGTGTGGTATGGAAGGATATAGGTGTGTTATGGAAGGATACAGGTGTTTTATGGAAGGATATAGGTGTGTTAGGAAGGATACA
>NW_025745232.1:439629-452129 GCF_021184085.1 Oncorhynchus gorbuscha | reverse complement strand
TTTAGACCAGGGACTATAGGGAAATCTATTCCCTACATAGTGCACTACTTTAGACCAGGGACTATAGGGAAATCTATTCCCTACATAGTGCACTACTTTAGACCAGGGACTACAGGGAAATCTATTCCCTACATAGTGCACTACTTTAGACCAGGGACTATAGGGAAATCTATTCCCTACATAGTGCACTACTTTAGACCAGGGACTATAGGGCAACCTATGTCCTATATAGTACACTACTTTAGACCAGGGACTATAGGGCAACCTATGTCCTATATAGTATCCCAACCCCCCCTCTCTTATCCCAACCCCCCTCTCTTATCCCAACCCCCTCTCTGTCTCTATCTAATCCCCTCTGGTCTCTTATCCCCCCCTCTCTGTCTCTATCTAATCCCCTCTGGTCTCTTATCCCAACCCCCCTCTCTGTCTCTATCTAATCCACTCTGGTCTCTTATCCCAACCCCCCTCTGTCTCTATCTAATCCCCTCTGGTCTCTTATCCCAACCCCCCTCTCTGTCTCTATCTAATCCCCTCTGGTCTCTTATCCCACCCCCCTCTCTGTCTCTATCTAATCCCCTCTGGTCTCTTATCCCCCTCTCCAACCCCCCTCTGTCTCTATCTAATCCCCTCTCGGTCCCCCCCTCTAACCCCCTCTCTCTGTCTCTATCTAATCCCCTCTGGTCTCTTATCCCAACCCCCCTCTGTCTCTATCTAATCCCCTCTCGGTCTCTCTCCAACCCCCCTCTCTGTCTCTATCTAATCCCTCTGGTCTCTTATCCCAACCCCCCTCTGTCTCTATCTAATCCCCTCTGGTCTCTTATCCCCCCCCCCCTGTCTCTGTTCCCCTCTGGTCTCTTATCCCAACCCCCCTCTCTGTTCCCCTCTGGTCTCTTATCCCCCCCCTCTCTGTTCCCCTCTGGTCTCTTATCCCCCCCCCCTCTCTGTTCCCCTCTGGTCTCTTATCCCCCCCCTCTCTGTTCCCCTCTGGTCTCTTATCCCCCTTATCCCCCTTTGTTCCCCTCTGGTCTCTTATCCCCCCCCTCTCTGTTCCCCTCTGGTCTCTTATCCCCCCCCCTCTGTTCCTCTGTTCCCCTCTGGTCTCTTATCCCCCCTCTCTGTTCCCCTCTGGTCTCTTATCCCCCCCCTCTCTGTTCCCCTCTGGTCTCTTATCCCCCCTCTCTGTTCCCCTCTGGTCTCTTATCCCCCCCCCTCTCTGTCTCTATCTAATCCCCTCTGGTCTCTTATCCCAACCCTCAGTCTCAGACATATTGTTTGAGTTCAACTAAGCCCTTTGACAGGCACACTCTGCCAATAGAGTTCTGACTGGATTGTAGTCAGAGTTCTAACAGGCAACTGCAGTCATTACACAGTCACTCTGTACCAAATGGTACCCTGGTCCCTATATAGTGCACTACGTAGGGAATAGAGTGCCATAAGGGCTCTGGTCTAAAGTAGTGCACTACGTAGGGAATAGGGTGCCATAGGGCTCTGGTCTAAAGTAGTGCACTACGTAGGGAATAGGGTGCCATAGGGCTCTGGTCTAAAGTAGTGCACTATATAGGGAATAGGGTTCTATAGGGCTCTGGTCTAAAGTAGTGCACTACGTAGGGAATAGGGTTCTATAGGGCTCTGGTCTAAAGTAGTGCACTACGTAGGGAATAGGGTTCTATAGGGCTCTGGTCTAAAGTAGTGCACTATAAAGGGAATAGAATAATGACATAGTAACTAAATAATGACATAGATACTAAATAATGACATAGTGAATGGGGGACATAATGACATAGTAACTAAATAATGACATAGTGAATGGGGGACATAATGACATAGTAACTAAATAATGACATAGTGAATGGGGGACATAATGACATAGTAACTAAATAATGACATAGTGAATGGTGGACATAATGACATAGTAACTAAATAATGACATAGATACTAAATAATGACATAGTGAATGGGGGACATAATGACATAGTAACTAAATAATAACATAGTGAATGGTGGACATAATGACATAGTATCTAAATAATGACATAGTGACTAAATAATGACATAGTGACATAGTGACTACATAATGACATAATGTCATAGTGACTAAATAATGACATAGATACTAAATAATGACATAGTGAATGGGGGACATAATGACATAGTAACTAAATAATGACATAGTGAATGGTGGACATAATGACATAGTATCTAAATAATGACATAATGTCATAGTGACTAAATAATGACATAATGACATGGTGACTAAATAATGACATAGTGACTAAATAATGACATAGTGACATAGTGACTACATAATGACATAATGACATAGTGACTAAATAATGACATAGTGACTAAATAATGACATAATGACATAGTGACTAAATAATGACATAGTGACTAAATAATGACATAGTGACTAAATAATGACATAGTGACTAAATAATGACATAGTGACTAAATAATGACATAATGACATAGTGACTAAATAATGACATAGTGACTAAATAATGACATAGTGACTAAATAATGACATAATGACATAGTGACTAAATAATGACATAGTGACTAAATAATGACATAGTGACTAAATAATGACATAATGACATAGTGACATAATGACATAGTGACATAGTGACATAATGACATAATGACATAATGACATAATGACATAGTGACTAAATAATGACATAGTGACTAAATAATGACATAGTGACTAAATAATGACATAATGACATAGTGACTAAATAATGACATAATGACATAGTGACTAAATAATGACATAGTGACTAAATAATGACATAGTGACTAAATAATGACATAATGACATAGTGACTAAATAATGACATAGTGACTAAATAATGACATAGTGACTAAATAATGACATAATGACATAGTGACATAATGACATAGTGACATAATGACATAGTGACATAGTGACATAGTGACATAATGACATAATGACATAGTGACTAAATAATGACATAATGACATGGTGACTAAATAATGACATAATGACATGGTGACTAAATAATGACATAATGACATAGTGACTAAATAATGACATAATGACATAGTGACTAAATAATGACATAATGACATAGTGACATAGTGACTAAATAATGACATAATGACATAATGACATAATGACTAAATAATGACATAATGACATAGTAATGACTAAATAATGACATAATGACATAGTGACTAAATAATGACATAATGACATAATAAATGAAAATAATGACATAATGACATAGTGACATAGTGACTAAATAATGACATAATGACATAATGACATAGTGACATAGTGACTAAATAATGACATAATGACATAGTGACATAGTGACTAAATAATGACATAATGACATAGTGACTAAATAATGACATAATGACATAGTGACTAAATAATGACATAGTGACATAGTGACTAAATAATGACATAATGACATAGTGACATAGTGACTAAATAATGACATAGTAACTAAATAATGACATAATGACATAGTGACTAAATAATGACATAATGACATAGTGACTAAATAATGACATAATGACATAATGACATAATGACATAGTGACTAAATAATGACATAATGACATAGTGACATAGTGACATAGTGACTAAATAATGACATAATGACATAGTGACTAAATAATGACATAGTGACTAAATAATGACATTATTACAAGTGACTAAAGCATGAACACACACACACACGCAGACATGTGTACATGCAAAACACAGACACACACAGACTTACTTGATGTTGTCCAGGCACCCAGAGTCTGGTTTGAGGATGGCTGTATGGTGGAACATCTTATAGAGGGCGATACCCAGGAAGATGACGTTCAGCTGAAACACACACACACACACACACACACACACACACACACACACACACACACACACACACACACACACACACACACACACACACACACACACACACACACACACACACACACACACACACACACACACACACACACACACACACACACACACACACACACACACACACACACACACACGTCAGGATTTCAACATTGAATGGCATGATACATAGCTTGTCTATGAGACGGTATAATATCATTTCAATGACCTCCTGCATATCTCCATGTATTTACTAGTCAGGATTGAGGGAAACATGAGCAAAGTACAGAGAGATCCTTGATGAAAACCTGCTCCAAAGTGCTCAGGGCCACAGACTGGGGTGAAGTTCCACCTTCCAACAGGACAACAACCCTAAGCACACAGCCAAGACAACACAGGAGTGGCTTCGAGACAAGTCTCTTGAGTTTCCCAGCCAGAGCCCGGACTTGAACCCGATCGAACATCTCTGGAGAGATCTGAACAGAGCTGTGCAGCGACGCTCCCCATCCAACCTGACAGAGCTTGAGAGGATCTGCAGAGAAGAATGGGAGAAACTCCCCAAATACAGGTGTGCCAAGCTGGTAGCGTCATACCCAAGAAGACTCAAGGCTGTAATCACTGGCAAAGGTGCTTCAACAAAGTAAAGGGTCTGAATACTTATGAGAATACTGAATATGAAATATGAAAATGTGATTTTTTAGTTTTTTGTGTGGATGTACGTACAATAAACATGTAAATAAACAGTAAATGTGATGAACCAATATATCCTATATTCAGCGGCCAGATTGTGAGATTGTACTTTGGGGGATTTTCATCAGGTCCTACAGATCACCCTACACGTTCTACACCTCTCTCTGGTTATATGTGTGTGTGTGTGTGTGTGTGTGTGTCTGAGAGTGTGTATGTGTGTGTGTGTGTGTGTGTGTATGAGTCTGTGTGTGTGTTTGTGTATGAGTCTCTGTGTGTGTGTGTGTTTGTGTGTATGCGTGTGTGTGTGTGTATGAGTCTGTGTGTGTGTGTGTATGTGTGTGTGTGTGTGTATATGAGTCTCTGTGTGTGTGTGTTTGTGTGTGTGTATGAGTCTGTGTGTGTCTGTCTGTGTGTGTGTGTCTGAGTGTGTGTATGTGTGTTTGTGTGTGTATGAGTCTGTGTGTGTGTGTGTGTGTGTGTGTGTGTATGTCTGTGTGTGTGTGTGTGTGTGTGTGTGTGTCTGTGTATGTGTGTCTGTGTATGTGTGTGTGTGTGTGTGTGTGTGTGTGTGTGTGTGTGTGTGTGTGTGTGTGTGTGTGTGTGCTTGCGTTCCTCCTACACATTCTGGCTGGCTGTCAGAGCTGGCCTTGGTGTTATCTCTGTGGTGAGTTTACTAGCACCAGGCAGCCCTGAATACAGACTGACATCCACCTAATTGGTTCAGTGTCATCTCATTATCTCCCTCTCTCTCTATATATATATATATAATATAATAATATATATATATATATATATATATATATATATATATATATATATATATATATGTCTGGCTCAAACAAAGCACAGCGGAACATTCTAGAACACCAGAAGTCCTGTGAACATTCCGCTGACAATGGAAGCTAAAGAACTTTTCTGAGAAAGAAGGAAGGAACTTTGGAAAGATGGATTCTAGGAATAGAACCGTATGATGGACATACTGCTGCTAACTAAGGCTTCGTCCCAAACGCCATCCTATTCACTACACACACCACTATGTTCTGTCATCCTATTCACTACACACACCACTATGTTCTGTCATCCTATTCACTACACACACCACTATGTTCTGTCATCCTATTCACTACACACACCACTATGTTCTGTCATCCTATTCACTACACACACCACTATGTTCTGTCATCCTATTCACTACACACACCACTATGTTCTGTCATCCTATTCACTACACACACCACTATGTTCTGTCATCCTATTCACTACACACACCACTATGTTCTGTCATCCTATTCACTACACACACCACTATGTTCTGTCATCCTATTCACTATACACACCACTATGTTCTGTGTTCTGTGTGCTACTGATGAAGAATTATTATGGACTTATAGAACCACATAACCAGAATTATTATGGACTTATAGAACCACAGAACCAGAATTATTATGGACTTATAGAACCACAGAACCAGAATTATTATGGACTTATAGAACCACAGAACCAGAATTATTATGGACTTATAGAACCACATAACCAGAATTATTATGGACTTATAGAACCACATAACCAGAATTATTATGTACTTATAGAACCACAGAACCAGAATTATTATGGACTTATAGAACCACATAACCAGAATTATTATGGACTTATAGAACCACAGAACCAGAATTATTATGGACTTATAGAACCACATAACCAGAATTATTATGGACTTATAGAACCACATAACCAGAATTATTATGGACTTATAGAACCACAGAACCAGAATTATTATGGACTTATAGAACCACATAACCAGAATTATTATGGACTTATAGAACCACAGAACCAGAATTATTATGGACTTATAGAACCACATAACCAGAATTATTATGGACTTATAGAACCACATAACCAGAATTATTATGGACTTATAGAACCACATAACCAGAATTATTATGTACTTATAGAACCACAGAACCAGAATTATTATGTACTTATAGAACCACAGAACCAGAATTATTATGGACTTATAGAACCATAGAACCAGAATTATTATGAAGGTATATAACCATAGTATCAGCTCTCTCTTCTTACAGTATAATAAAGTCCCTGCATACATTCACAGAGATAAAGCACTACTTAAAAGCAGTAAGCACTACTTAAAACCCAGTTCTTTTTCAAAGTAGGAATATACAGTGTGTGTGTGTGTGTGTGTGTGTGTGTGTGTGTGTGTGTGTGTGTGTGTGTGTGTGTGTGTGTGTGTGTGTGTGTGTGTGTGTGTGTGTGTGTGTGTGTGTGTGTGTGTGTGTGTGTGTGTGTGTGTGTGTGTCTTACCATTATTATGAGCGTGGCAGGGCCTATGAAACTCCATATAAAATATGTGTCCAACCGCAACCAACACCTGCAGAGAGAGAGGGGGGAGAGAGAGGGGGGGGGGGGCAGGGAGAGAGAGAGGGGGAGAAAGGAGGTTAGGGAGAGAGAGAGGGGGAGAGAAGGAGAGGGAGGGGTAGAGAGAGAGGGGGAGAGACAGAGAGAGAGAGCGAGCGAGAGATAGGGGGTTAAGGAGAGAGAGGGGGAGGAGAGAGAGAGAGAGAGAGAGGGGTTTGGGAGAGAGAGAGAGAGAGAGAGAGAGAGAGAGGGGGAGAGAGAGAGAGATGGGGTTAGGGAGAGAGAGGGGAGGGGGAGAGAGAGAGAGGGGAGAGAGAGAGAGGGAGAGACAGAGGGGGAGAGAGAGAGCGAGAGGAGAGAGGGGTTAGAGAGAGAGAGGGGGAGAGAGAGAGAGAGAGAGAGAGAGAGAGAGAGAGAGAGAGAGAGGAGAGACAGAGGGGGAGAGAGAGAGCGAGAGAGAGAGGGGGGTTAGGGAGAGAGAGAGGGGGAGAGAGAGAGGGGGAGAGGGAGAGAGAGAGAGAGATAACATAAATCAGACATGCCAAAAGCCCAGTAGTAAGCACGAGAGGGAACGAGGGAGAAGGATAGAGAGAGAGGGATAAAAAACATGCCTTATATACAGAGGGATAGAGAATGGTTGAGGATTTACCATAACCTGACAGGACAGAGAGAGAGATTGAATATACACACAGAACATACATAAGCCAGATGAGACAGACAGACAGACAGACAGACAGACAGACAGACAGACAGACAGACAGACAGACAGACAGACAGACAGACAGACAGACAGACAGACAGACAGACAGACAGACAGACAGACAGACAGACAGACAGACAGACAGACAGACAGACAGACAGACAGACAGACAGACAGACAGACAGACAGACAGACAGACAGACAGACAGACAGACAGACAGACAGACAGACAGACAGACAGACAGACAGACAGACAGACAGACAGACAGACAGACAGACAGACAGACAGACAGACAGACAGACAGACAGACAGACAGACAGACAGACAGACAGACAGACAGACAGACAGACAGACAGACAGACAGACAGACAGACAGACAGACAGACAGACAGACAGACAGACAGACAGACAGACAGACAGACAGACAGACATGACATCACTGCTATCTCCAGGTGTAGAGACATGACATCACTGCTATCTCCAGGTGTAGAGACATGACATCACTGCTATCTCCAGGTGTAGAGATATGACATCGCTGCTATCTCCAGGTGTATGACATCACTGCTATCTCCAGGTGTAGAGATATGACATCACTGCTATCTCCAGGTGTAGAGATATGACATCGCTGCTATCTCCAGGTGTAGAGATATGACATCACTGTTATCTCCAGGTGTAGAGATATGACATCGCTGCTATCTCCAGGTGTAGAGATATGACATCGCTGCTATCTCCAGATGTATGACATCACTGCTATCTCCAGGTGTAGAGATATGGCATCACTGCTATCTCCAGACATGGAGATATGACATCGCTGCTATCTCCAGACATAGAGATATGACATCGCTGCTATCTACAGGTGTAGAGATATGACATCACTGCTATCTCCAGACATGGAGATATGACATCACTGCTATCTCCAGACATGGAGATATGACATCGCTGCTATCTACTGGTGTAGAGATATGACATCGCTGCTATCTCCAGACATAGAGACATGACATCGCAGCTATCTCCAGGTGTAGAGATATGACATTGCTGCTATCTCCAGACGTAGAGATATGACATCGCTGCTATCTCCAGACATAGAGATATGACATCGCTGCTATCTCCAGGTGTATGACATCACTGCTATCTCCAGGTGTAGAGATATGACATCGCTGCTATCTCCAGGTGTAGAGATATGACATCGCTGCTATCTCCAGGTGTAGATATATGACATCACTGCTATCTCCAGGTGTAGAGATATGACATCACTGCTATCTCCAGGTGTAGAGATATGACATCGCTGCTATCTCCAGGTGTAGAGATATGACATCGCTGCTATCTCCAGGTGTATGACATCACTGCTATCTCCAGGTGTAGAGACATGACATCGCTGCTATCTCCAGGTGTATGACATCACTGCTATCTCCAGGTGTAGAGATATGACATCGCTGCTATCTCCAGGTGTATGACATCACTGCTATCTCCAGGTGTAGAGACATGACATCGCTGCTATCTCCAGGTGTAGAGATATGACATCGCCTAGATCTCCGTATGACATTGTAGAGTGTGTGTGTGTGTTTCTTTAAACAGTGAGTTATAGGTGCAACCCTCGCTAGCAGTATTTATGAAGTAGATAAATTACTGGGACAAGGTGAAAAGGACAAGAGCGTACGCGCGCACACACACACACACACACACACACACACACACACACACACACACACACACACACACACACACACACACACACACACACACACACACACACACACACACACACACACACACACACACACACACACACACACACACACACACACACACACACAAAGGTTATCAGACACATGGTATATTAAATAGCCCTCAATATCTGTACTTATCAATTCATCACAACACAAGGATGACTTTCTCTCTCTCTCTGTGTGTGTGTGTGTGTGTGTGTGTGTGTGTGTGTGTGTGTGTGTGTGTGTGTGTGTGTGTGTGTGTGTGTGTGTGTGTGTGTGTGTGTGTGTGTGTGTGTGTGTGTGTTAAGCTGGTTTAAATGGCCGACTGATTCACGACCTGTTAGTTGAATTATTCATCTTCCAATTTCTGCCACATTAGACAGAGCTCCATTATGGGTCTGGGCTGAGCCACTGTGACCTCCATAACGGCTCTAGCAGAGCTAGTGTCACATTTTATAATGGGCCCTGAATTAGACTCAGTGCGACTGGCCAGTCATTCTGGCTCCTAGCTGAGCCAGAATCACCTTTAGAATGGCCTCTCAATGAGAGTCAATGCGACTGGCCAATCAATCTGGGTCAGTTTCACCTTTTATAATGGGCCCTGAATGGGACTTAAGTGCGACTGGCCAGTCATTCCGGCTCCGCGCTGAGCCAGCGTCACTTTTTAGAATAGTACGAGTTTGTACAGCAACGTTCACAACATCATTAATGTGCTTCATTGGGGAGGGGGGGACATGTCCTCAGTCTCAGAGTAAAGGCTGCCACAGTAGATTGGGCTCCAGTGAGCCTGTTAGATCCAGTCTGCTACACTGACAGGTGGCGCCGGTGAAATTTCATACCTTGGTGATAAGGTAAGGACGGGGTGAGAGGGCTTTCCTCTGTGGGCACAGTTCTATTCCATCTAGTTCTATGGTACGGTTCTGGTACGGTTCTGTTCCACCTAGTTCTATGGTACTGTCCTGTTCCACCTAGTTCTATGGTACAGTTCTGTTCCACCTAGTTCTATGGTACAGTTCTATTCCACCTAGTTCTATGGTACAGTTCTGTTCCACCTAGTTCTATGGTACAGTTCTGTTCCACCTAGTTCTATGGTACAGTTCTGTTCCACCTAGTTCTATGGGTACAGTTCTGTTCCACCTAGTTCTATGGTACAGTTCTGTTTCACCTAGTCCTATGGTACAGTTCTGTTCCACCTAGTTCTATGGTACAGTTCTGTTCCACCTAGTTCTATGGTACAGTTCTGTTCCACCTAGTTCTATGGTACAGTTCTGTTCCTCCTAGTTCTATGGTACAGTTCTGTTCCACCTAGTTCTATGGTACAGTTCTGTTCCACCTAGTTCTATGGTTCTATGGTACAGTTCTGTTCCACCTAGTACAGTTCTGTTCCACCTAGTTCTATGGTTCTATGGTACAGTTCTGTTCCACCTAGTTCTACTATGGTACAGTTCTGTTCCACCTAGTTCTATGGTTCTAGGTTTCTGTTCCACCTAGTTCTATGGTACAGTTCTGTTCCACCTAGTTCTATGGTACAGTTCTGTTCCACCTAGTTCTATGGTACAGTTCTGTTCCATCTAGTTCTATGGTACAGTTCTGTTCCACCTAGTTCTATGTTTCTGTTCCACCTGTTCTATGGTACAGTTCTGTTCCACCTAGTTCTATGGTACAGTTCTGTTCCACCTAGTTCTATGGTACAGTTCTGTTCCACCTAGTTCTATGGTACAGTTCTGTTCCACCTAGTTCTATGGTACAGTTCTGTTCCACCTAGTTCTATGGTACAGTTCTGTTCCACCTAGTTCTATGGTACAGTTCTGTTCCACCTAGTTCTATGGTACAGTTCTGTTCCACCTAGTTCTATGGTACAGTTCTGTTCCACCTAGTTCTATGGTACAGTTCTGTTCCACCTAGTTCTATGGTACAGTTCTGTTCAAACCTAGTTCTATGGTACAGTTCTGTTCCATCTAGTTCTATGGTACAGTTCTGTTCCACCTAGTTCTATGGTACAGTTCTGTTCCACCTAGTTCTATGGTACAGTTCTGTTCCACCTAGTACTATGGTACAGTTCTGTTCCACCTAGTTCTATGGTACAGTTCTGTTTCACCTAGTCCTATGGTACAGTTCTGTTCCACCTAGTTCTATGGTACAGTTCTGTTCCATCTAGTTCTATGGTACAGTTCTGTTCCACCTAGTTCTATGGTACAGTTCTGTTCCACAGTTCTATGGTACAGTTCTGTTCCACCTAGTTCTATGGTACAGTTCTGTTCCACCTAGTTCTATGGCTCTATGGTACGGTTCTGTTCCACCTAGTTCTATGGTACAGTTCTGTTCCACCTAGTTCTATGGTACAGTTCTGTTCCACCTACAGTTCAGTTCTGTTCCACCTAGTTCTATGGTAGGGTTCTGTTCCACCTAGTTCTATGGTAGGGTTCTGTTCCACCTAGTTCTATGGTACGGTCTTTGTTGAGCTGAGCTCCACTGGAATTATTGATGAACTCTACTTTCCACCTAGGAATCTAGAACCTAATATTTAAATGAGGGATATTTGATCAAATATTGATATTGATCAAATATTGATCTGATGTGGAATCCTGCTTGGTGTTGCCTGACGGTTAAATGCTGCCGTGTGTGTGTGTTTGTGTGTGTGTGTGTGTGTGAGTACGTGTGATGGTCCTAGCCCACAAAGATACTATACTAAACAACTATACACCACTATACTATACTATTATTACATATCATACTATACTATACTTCACCACATCACTATATTATTATTATACTGTACTAAACTGCTATACAACTATACTATACTACTATACTATATTATACTAGTATTATATAAATATATATATTATACTATACAATAGCAGTATAGTGTGGTACTATAATACCATACTATACTACCCCACTATATTACTGTGATGTACCACTATACTATACTATACAAAACAATACTCTACTATATTATACTATATACCATACCATATCCACCCCCCTCTCCCTACTCACACTCTGTCTGTGTCTCTCCCTGCCCCCCCCCCTCCCTACTCACACTCTGTCTGTGCCGTAGCTCCTGTAGTCCACTATAATGGCTGGTTAAACATATCCCCCCTACTCACACTCTGTCTGTGCCGTAGCTCCTGTAGTCCACTATAATGGCTGGTT